>NC_083444.1:15072320-15372320 GCF_020745735.1 Hemiscyllium ocellatum
CTGGTTGCAGATTTAGAACAAAGGATCATAGTCTGTGATGGGGCTGAGAGTGTTCAGGAGAGATGTCAGAAAGCTCTTCTGTGCACAGAGGGTGGGAAAGGTTTGGAACTCTCTTACACTCCAACACAGTCATGGATGCTGCATCAGTTGGGAATTTTCAATCTCAGATTGTTTCTTTTTTTGGCAAAGCAAAGGAATTGAAGAATTTGCGCCTTGTTCTGATTTGTAAAGCTTCATCTACCCATCGCTTCCCGAATTCTCTCCTCACACTCTTTGGTCAGGAGATTGATATTTTGACAGATTGCCCTCTGGTCCCTTCACATTGAGATGTTGGTGGGTAGATTACAGTGTAAATATTACAGTAAAACCTAAAACTCCCACATTGTCATTAAGGGAGTCCTGCATGCTCTGCTGTACTGCCCTTGTTTAAGATATATGGTATAGTTGTGTTTGAAATCTCACACAGGTTCTGGTGACCTGTTTTATAATCCTGCCATGGCTCCCGATCAGGATGAAGTCCGATGACAGGGATCAGGGCACAACTGTTTCTCTGGAGAAGGGGAGAGTTTGGACTTTTGACAGTACCAATTGCTAGTCCTATAAACTGACTTGGGATTGAGCGATTCTAATGGGGTTCTGTACCTTACCATGCAACCAAAGAAAATCATAGACTTCCTTCTGCTCTCCTAGGACGAGTTATGAGCTCAATATCTGTCTAAACTCTAGACTCTCGAGACTGACTGGGCTGGAGGACAATCTGGAGTGAATGTTAAAGTCTGATACTCAAAACTCACTCACACCCAACCACTCCCAGTCACACACAGTGCATGGGGAATTTGTTGGTAAAACCTTGTTGTTGCTCTCTGGAATGGGTAGGGCATATTTCTGATCAATAATTTGTTGTTTCTTTTCCCATTTGTCTCCATAGTAAATTTGCTAGCAGTTACAGTCCTTTCCAGGCAAAACTGTGGTGTTTCCCCTTGCACTACCCGTTACTGGGTGTTTATGGCAGCTGCCGATCTGATGGTCATTATTACTGAGGTTATACTGAGGAGATTACCTTTCTATTATGACCCGCAGTCTTTCCTGAACATCACTCCTGTGTGCAGTGTTATGGGGGCACTGTGTCGTGCTGCCAGGGACTGCTCTGTCTGGTTCACCGTCGCTTTCTCCTTTGACCGATTTGTGACCATTTGTTTTCCGAAGCTGAGAACAAAATATTGCACTGAGAAAGCTGCGACTGTGGTTCTGGCAACAACCTGCACCCTGTTCTGTCTGAAAAAATCCCCTTCTATTTTGAATATGAGGCTGTGAGGATAATCAACAATGTGCCATTCTACTGTATAACAAAGTTAAGCTACTTCACTGAGACTTGGTGGGTGGTATTAGATTGGCTCGATACAGTGTTTAACCCCTTTCCTGCCATTCGCTTTAATTCTGTTGCTCAATGCTCTGACAGTCAGACAATTTTAGTGACCGTCGAGTCCGGAAGAGGCTGAAGGGTGAGAGCAAAGGAGAGAATCACAGAGACCCAGAGATGGAGAGCAGAAGGAAGGCTGTGATTTTGCTCTTCACCATCTCTGGGAGCTTCATCCTCCTGTGGTTAATTGTTGTTGTGGTTTTCTTATATTATATCATTCAAGGAATCAATCCTAATGATTACTCGCCTTTTCTAGATCACTTCAGTGATGTTGGTTTCATGCTGCAGACCTAAGCTGTTGCACAAACACATTTATTTTGCAGCAACTTTGTTCAGTTCAGAGCGAAGATCAGTAACGCAGTAAAATATCCTGGTTACACGGATTCCTTGTGTTGTGAATAAATAAAACTCCTCAGTGAAGCCCACAGGAGGGTCCGACTGTTTCCAAACCATGAAATGATTTTGTTTTATTCACTCGTGGGATGTGGGTATCACTGACTGAGTCTGTAGTTATTCCCCATGCCGAATTGCCCCTGAGAAGGTACTGCTGAGCTGCCTTTAACACTGATGGAATAACAATATATTTCTAAATCAGGATGGTGAGTGACTCAGAGGGGAATGTGAAGGGGGTGATGTTCCATCTATCTGCTGCCCTTGTCCTTCGAGGTGGAAGTGCCCGTGGGTTTGGAAGGTGCTGTCTGAGAATCTTTGGTGAATTTCTGCAGTGCGCCCATGTAGTTGGTAACACTGCTACTACTGAGTGTCAGTGATGGAGGGAGGGGATGTCTGGGGATGTGATGCCAACCAAGCGGCTGCTTCATCCTGGATGGTTTTTTTCTGGTGGCAGTTGGAGTGGGAGGAGTGACAGCGATGACCAGAGGCCCGACAGGAAGGTCAATTTAAACATATAAAGGTTTATGTCTTTGTGTAGGCGGAGCGTACACTGAGCACGAGCAGACTTGGGACTGCTGGTTAAGTAAGGCTTTATATTTGGGCAGTTGCTTTCCCCAACAAACAGTACTCGGGAGATGTCTCCAAACGTCTTCCTCCTCTCAAATGGGATACTTTGTGAGGATCTGTTCTGGTCAATAATCATTCACCGTTTTGGATTTATTAAACGGAATGGGACTCAGGGGAATCCCCCCAATAGAGTGTGCAGGGATTCGAGTACACACCCAGCATTTCGAGATGTTATTTTGCTGTGTGTGCTGATAGAACATGGTTAGGTATGTATTAACATGGAACCCCGCGCCTACTCCGGGGAGCAGGACTGAGGGTGGCACAATTCATTTGGTGCTGCCCCCCCAGTGGCTACCAGGCAAAGGGTGAAGGCAACAATAAACAGGAACATCCCGGAGCTTCCCGAACGGAGTTATACAATGGTCCAAAGGCTGCACCGCCCGCACACAACAGCCCACGCTCTCGGGACCGTTCACAACAACGCGCAACACACGAACATCGTCAGCAGGTCTCGAGAGGAGTCAGTCTGAAAAGAAAGCAGAGGGTGAGGATGATCAACCAGTGTCTGGATATTTCTTCAGTTGTGACCAGTGTTTCCAGACTCCCCCTTCCCTCACATGTCAATAAAGGTGGGTGTGTCACCGCTAATGATAACCTCAGAGGGACCATTCTACTGAGGGGCGAAGCCTGGTTTAACGGGGAGAGTCTTAACCATAACCTTCCTACCCACCGATGGGACCTCCACACAATCCTCTAATTGCCTCTGTTCATCCCTCCCTCACCTTCCTGTTTGTCCCAAACTGTTTCCCACATCTCCTTCAGCTGGGTGCTCAGTTCGAGCACATAGCGATGTATTCTATCGCAGCGAGGGCCAGCATCGGAACCCTCCCATGATGATGGAATCGAGCAGTTACATTGCCAACTGTCATCGACTCGTAAGGGTTAAAGCATTTGACCGGCTTGTGGTGGACTGGAGTTTGTCAGAGTCCTGCATGGCCATAGCAAGGGAGGGTTTAAGAGTTCTGTTCATTCACTCCACCATGCCTGAACTTTGTGGATGGTCGGGTGTGTGAAATTTCAGTTTAATGCCCATCAGATGACATGTGGTTTTTACAACTCTTACAGTGAAATGGTCCCCGGTCGGAGTCAATCTGGGACGTCACCCAACTCCCCCACCTGGCCATCCCCTCCTCAGCTACAACCCTTGCCACAGCGTTAGCTGATCAGTTCTGGGTAGGGTAGGTCCGACCCACCTGGTAAATTGGTCAATAATCACAAGGTAATCCGTCTTCCCATGGGATTGGGGAAGAGGTCCCATAAAATCCATCTGTAACTGCCCCCAGAGTCCCTTTGGGCGTGGCTGGGGCCCATTCTAATTTTAATGGGCCAGCCTGGGTTGTACTGGGCACACGTCACACAGCGGTGACAGAATCGAGTGAAATCTCTGCCCATGCCCTTCCACCACCATTGCTTCCCGATGTTGGTTATCATAGCATCACGCCCCCACCTGGGAAATGCCAATGTGTAATTACATCCTGAGAAGGATCCTTTTATCTCCCACTTTCAGCTCCCCCAGCCTCTCTGACTCTCACTGTGTCTGTGTCTGACCCCATTGTGTTCAAAGTGATACAATGCCACCCCCTGTTGGCCTCCCTCTGCCACTGCACAAGGGCAGGTTTTTTTCTATCGGGACAATTTGCTCCTGTCCCTGTCCATTCCATTGTCTGTAAACTGCAGGCCCTGTTCCCTGTCCAAATTAATTCCAGCAATAACAACACCCCCAGCCCTGACTTTACCCCTCATATTTTATGCCCCCATCTTGCAGTGCCCACTATTTTACGTCTCTCACTTTTGCCCTCCACAATCCCACCGCCAACAATTTTGCCCCCTGCCAATTGTGCCCAGAGCTGGGGGAGTCAAAAATGGGGGGTGGGGGGAATATATTTTCTCTCATTTTGTCCCGCTCCATTTTTTTTGTTCCTCCCCAGTTTTTTGAAACTGCCCCAATTGAGCAACTTCCTCCCCCACCGACCCCACCCCGGTTTTCTGCCCTGGCATTTTTGCCCACCCCCAGAGTTATTACCCCCACCCAACTCTTGCACTTTCCCCCAAACATTTTGCCCCCCACCACCTTGTCCTGGTCTAATTGCCCTTTCTCAATACTGCCCCCACTGCCATTCCTACCTGCACCCCCCCCACTGGATATAAAAGCCCCCCCTCTGTGTCTCCATCGTGTACAATAACCGTCTCCCCTCCCTTCCCCCCTTCACTGGGCCCTCACCCCGGGACTGGAGGGGGTGGGGCACGGGGAGGATGCCCACTGACTGACTGGCCTATAAACTGCGTGCTTTGTCATGCACAGCAAGATCCCATGCTCCCACTCCACCCTCCTCAGTGAGACAGGGGCTTTCTCTCTCCTACCCGACCCCCATTGGTACAGCAATGGGAGACACACGGAACAGCAAGATCCCACTGTGATAACAGCATGTGCACCACCAAATGCTACTGAGTTCAAACCTACCCTGGGATAGTAACAGCAGGACAGAGGGAGGGAGGGACAGATAGGGAGGGGGAGAGAAAGCGAGTGAAATGAGGGACAGAGAGAAAGGGAGTAGAGAAAGCAAGTGAGATGAGGAACAGAGACTGAGGGAGGGGTACAGAGTGAGCCAAGGACAGAGAGAGATCCGAGGGAGAGACAGAAGTACAGAGATGGGGAGAGAGAGAGAGGCACAGTGTGAAACCAGGGAAAGAGAGAGAGAAACACCCAGGCAGAGAGAACAAAGGACAGAGAAAGATCCCAGGGATTGAAACTCCAAGGGAGAGAAACAGAGGACAGACAGGAGAGCGTGTAAAACCCAGGGAGAGAACAGGGCAGAGAGAACAAAACACTTAGGGAGGGGTAGACAGGGCAGAGAGAGAGACGGACAGACAGAGAGACAGCCAGAGAGAGAGAGAGAGAGACAGCCAGAGAGAGGGAGAGAATGAGGGAAGAGCAGCCACAGGAGAGAGATACAACAGACAGCTTGTGAAAGAGAGGGGGGTTGATGGTATGAAGCAGATAGAATGATCCTCAGGCAGGAACAACAAGATCCCGCAGGGTTGACACAGAGAGGGGTGTGCAGGGAGGTTGGAGATTGAACAATTCAACAGTTCCAGGAAAGAGGGAGGATCCAGAGAGTTGTAGGAAGTGAATCTACAGGGGAATGTGAACAGGGAGGAGATGGGAAGGATGGGGATTGAAGGAAAGATGTGGGACAGACAGAGACAGAGAGAGTGAGCTGGGGACACCATGGGAGAGGTGGGAGCTGGACAGCAAGAGGGAGGCAGTGACATCTGTGGGATCAGACTGTGCAGCAGCTCCCTCGCCATCTTTCTGCCCCTTTGCCCCCAGCCCAGAACTTGCCCCTTGTGATAAATATCCTACAGAGACGGCCTGAACCCCACAATACTAATGCCTGTGTGTGTGTGTGTGTAAATGAACAAGGAGACAGGCCAGTTTCTGATTGTTCTCTCTCTCTCTCTGAATGTTTCTGGCTCTTGTCTGACGATTCCAGGCGGCAGAAATGATTTGATTCTCTCAGTCTCTGCACCGTCCTGAGGTTCAGCTCCCGGATCCAATCTCCTCCTCTGGGAACTGACAGAGACAAATAAAAATTGATTTGAAATAAAATCCAACAGTGGTACTAAAAGCACAGCAAGATCCCAGTGCTCTTTGGCCTTCCACAATCTCTCACTTCACTGTGATACTGGTTCAGTTTAATTATTGCATCATTAATGCATTGCATCACATCACAGCAACATCGAAACACAAAGAAATCACAATAGACCAGTTAACCCGAGGCTAGAAATACACACAGCAAGATCCCACTGCAGCAGTGTGACATCAGACAGATCGTGTGTGTCACTGGCGTTGGTTAAGGATTCGATTCTGTCTCCAGGACAACAGAGGGACCAACCCGACTGCTCAACAAATTCCAAACACTTGTCCCTCTGTTCCCCCTCTCTGTAACCCCCTCACTCTCTCTCCATCTCTGATACCTCTATCTGTTACTCCCCACCCCGTGTTCCTTCTCTCTCTCTCTCTCTGTTCCTCCTAGCTTACTCTCCATCTCTGAGATCTCTCTGTTCCCTCTCACTCTCTCTGTCCCCTCTCTCTCTATCTCTGTGATTTGTCTTTGTGTGTTTCTCTCTAATTTAATCCTGTACACTGTAATCTTTATTCCCCTCCACTTTAAATAACGACGGCTCATTTATCATCCTACCCTCTCTATGACCCACATTCCTCTGACATTGTGACAAGACTTTACAGAGGGTCAGATATTTTGGGTATTATTTCCCTCCTCGGGAGTCCTGCCTCACAGATCCTGGAGGTTAACCTGTTTGTGTCACAATCCCAAAACCCTGGTTACTTTAAACCCAGGCTTCAAACCCATTTTAAAAACGACAGGGCCACAATCTGACAGGACCCAATTAACCAGAGGGACCTACAAACCAGGCCTCTACACTCCCCCAACCCCCGCAGTGGAGAATAAACCTTGGGATTATAAACAGACCACCTCTCACCTGGGCAACGGGGGGAAAAAATACACCCAATGCCACCCTCACCCTGATGGCCACCTTTGTGCGTGGCTGCATCAAGCTGTGCGTGGATCCCCGGTACGCAAACACCAAGTATCATTACGTACTGAGGTTCTACCTGTCCCCGGTGTTGCGAAGCATGGGCCTGGCCTCGCTGCCGTAGTTGGATCGTTCCGTATCACCTGTCCTTCGTGGAGAAATTTCTGAAGAAAGTTTGTGAGAAGATTTGTAGCTCGGGTGCTCGTTGTTGTGGTTCTGTTCGCCGAGCTGGGAGTTTTTGTTGCAAACGTTTCGTCCCCTTTTCTAGGTGACATCTTCAGTGCTTGGGCGCCTCCTGTGAAGCGCTTCTGTGCTGATTCCTGCAGCATTTATAGTAGTTTGAATCTGCCGCTTCCGGTTGTCAGTTGCTGTCCGCTGTAGTGGCTGGTATATAGGGTCTAGGTCGATGTGTCTGTTGATCGAATTTGTGGATGAGTGCCATGCCTCTAGGAATTCCCGGCTGTTCTCTGTTTGGCCTGCCCTATAATAGTGATGTTGTCTCAATCGAATTCATGTTGTTTGTTTGTCATCTGAGTGTATGGCTACTAGGGATAGCTGGTCGTGTCGTTTCGTGGCTAGTTGGTGTTCATGGATGCGGGTTGTTAGCTGTCTTCCTGTTTGTCCTATGTAGTGTTTTGTGCAGTCCTTGCATGGGATTTTGTACACTACGTTGGTTTTGCTCATGCTGGGTATCGGGTCCTTTGTTCTGGTGAGTTGTTGTCTGACAGTGGTTGTTGGTTTGTGTGCTGTTATGAGTCCCAGTGGTCGCAGCAGTCTGGCTGTCAGGAGCATTTCTGAACAGGAGGGTCACCTGACTAAGGACTGTCAGGAAACAAAGAGCTGCAACCTGTGTGGAGAGGCGGGCCACATGTACAAGACCTGCCCAAGACGGGAGGGCCCCCACTTACGCACAGATGGCTGGAGGTGGCAATGTGAGCCGTGGACCCCCAAAGACCAGCAAGGTCCACCCAGACAGCAGGGAAACAGAGACTGGTGGCACCCAGAAAGAAGAACAGGCTGGAGTGGAGGAGGCAGCAGCCAGCGGGGAGACACAGCAGCTGATCCTAGCTCTAGCTGGGCAGATGGAAGCAATGGAGGAGGAGGTAATCGAGAAGGCAGAGGAGTGGATACCTGTTAAAAACAGGAAGAGAAAATCCTGCCAGGCCCCCAAAGCCTCCCAGCAAAGGGGGAAAAGACAGCTGCTGAGGGAGAGACAGACAGCGCTTCGGATGGGGAAGACGGGCGCAAAGAAGGTCACCACCAACAGAAGAAGAGACAGAGCACCGTAGATAATGAGGAGGGCATTTCCTCCCAACCAGGAAACAACGGACCCCCCGAAGTCCACCCTCCACCCAGTGAGAACCAGGGGGTACCCACTGCCCCACAACTACAGGTAACTGGAAGCTGTGATCCTCTGACAGTCCCGTTATCAGACACAGAATTGGACGGTGCGGAGCCTTGCCTTGGCTCAATGTCACCAGAGCGGGTAAATGACCCCAGTGAGGAGCTGGATAGCTACCTCAGCCCAGTAAAGGTCCAGCAGTTCGAGCTCACCTTGGGGATGCAGACAGCTCCCCCAGAGACAGGACAGTCAAATGGACAATGGTAACCCCATAAACTGGGAGTTAAAGAAGGTTCCTTTGCTATTGTATAACAGGGCACCCACTCAGTAGGTGGGTTCCGCTGAAGCCACAGCTAAATAATAAGAGACTGGATGAATAATAAAGGGACTGTCAATAGGATAATGGTAAATTTGTTTAATTCAATCTGTTTATTTGTAAGGTTAAGACATGCAATGTGAACAACATGACAGTTATCAAAGATTTATTGCAGTGTATATGTCTATGAATGACATGACAAATTGTACAGGTACCAAAGATTTATTTTATGAATAAAGTATATTTTGAAATTTAAAAAAAAGGATGTGTACTGCCTGCAGGATTTCCCTGGGGGCAGGGTATTTCGACGTGACCTTCAGGAGTGTGAAGCAGTGCGAGCAGCTCCTGAAGGTCTTCAAGGAGAAGGAAGGGGAGCCTCTGTTCTCCATCTTGTTGGCGGTCCCGTTGTGTGTGCTTCCTGCGCAGAGGAGTCGGGTTGTTACAATCCATGTGTACAACCCTTACGTCCCAGCGGCAGACGTGCTGACCTTCTTGAAGAGGTATGTCCAGGTCGAAGGAGAAAGCACCGATATGGTCGATCCTTTCGGGATCTGGACGAGTAAAAGTCAGGTCAGGGTAACCCTGAGGGTCGATGGCAGTGGGAACATCCTCCACCCACCCTCCAGCTTCACCATCGGAGGAAGCAGAGGTTACCTGACGTACGCAGGGCAGCCGTAGGTGTGCCGAACCTGCGGGAGGTCAGGCCACATGGCGGCCGACTGTAAGGTGACCGTCTGCCGAAACTGCAAACAGGAAGGCCACCCGACCAAGGATTGTAAGGAGGCCAAGAACTGTAACCTGTGCGGAGAGGCGGACCACATGTACAAGGCCTGTCCAAGACGAGGAGCCGCCACCTACGCACAGATGGCCAGAGGTGGCAACACGAGCCGTGGACCGACTAAGACCAGCAAGGTACCACGAACAGCACGGAAACGGTGCCTAGAGGCACCCAGAAGGAAGAGCAGGCGGTAGTGGAGCAGACGGCAGACAGCGGGGAGGTGCAGCAGCCGATCCAAGCTCCATCAAGGCAGACGGAGGAAATGGAAGAGGTGGAATCAAAGGAGGCAGAGGACTGGATCACAGTCAAAAACAGGAAGAAGAAGCCTCCCGGGGGCCCCCAAATCCACCCAGCGAAGGGGGAAGCGACACCTACAAGTCAAAGACTCAGGCAGCTCTTCCGATGGTGAGGATGGGTGCAAGAAGGGTCCTCCCCAGAGGAAGAGACAGAGCGCTGTGGGGAGAAAGGAGGGCAGCACCACCCAGGAAGGAAAGGACGATCCCTCTGAGGGGACGGGTAAAGGCCTCCCACTACCCGGTGGGAACCAGGAGGTACCCACCGGGCCACAGCTCCAGGTAACTGGGAGCAGCGGTCCTGTGACAGCCCCGCTGTCAGATGGAGAACTGTTCAGTGCGGACCACGGGCCCGACACAAAGACACCAGAGCGGGGAAATGGCTCCAGCGTGGAGCCGGACAGCTACCTCAGCCCAGGGATGGTCCAGCAGTTTGCCGTCACCACGGGGATGCACACAGCTACCCCAGAGGAGCAAGACCAGCAGCAAATGGACTGTTAACCTTGTAAACTGTTAAAATGGGGTTTAAAATTGCCAGCATCAATGTGTGTAGCATCAAATCGGCTACGCGATGTGTTTCAACGATGGCCTTCCTGGCCAGTGTTAAAGCCGACCTCCTGTTTCTGCAGGAGTGTGGGATACCGCACCTCAGCAGCTACAGGAGATGGTCGAGTTTGTGGGCCCATGGGCTGTCAGTTTGGTCGGGGGGCAACGATAGCCGCGCCTCCGGCCTGGGTATCCTGTTGCGAGGAAGCAACTTCACCATCTCCGAGGTTAAGGAGGTGGTGGGCGGGCGCCTCCTCGTCGCCGACGTTATGTACAAGAATGCTCCCCTGAGACTGATCAATGTGTATGCCCCAGTGGGTAAGAGTGAACGGTTGGCCGTCCTGCAGCAGCTTCCACTGTTGCTGGCTACGTCCAGGAGGGTCATTCTGGCCGGAGACTTCAACTGTATCATTGATGCAGATGGACGATCCGGCGGGGGGGACAGTAAACTGGACGCCACGTCCAGAGCCCTGATGGACACGGTAAAAGATGCCAAGCTGCACGACGTCTTCAGCACCCCTGCAGATGGAGTGCAGCGTAGATACACCTGGTCACGGGCAGACGGGTCTATCTGCTCAAGGATAGATTACCTGTTTGTGTCCCGAACGCTCTCGGTTAGAACCACCGACGTCAAGCCGATGTTCTTCTCTGACCACTGCCTCCTACTGGCCGACTGTCACCTACAGGACGAGCAGCAGGCGGGTAAGGGAACGTGGAAGCTGAACACTAAGCTGTTGACCCCGGGAAACATTGAGGAGCTCAAGAGGGACTACGCAGGTTGGAGAACCGTGATGCCCCTCTTTGAGTCTCCAGCAGACTGGTGGGGAACAGTTAAAGGGAACATCAAGAGGTTCTTCATCCTCAAAGGTGTTCAGGAGGCGAGAGAGAGGCGCGGAAAACTGTCCCAGCTCCAGGAAAGTATGCAGAACCTACTCCTGCTGCAGACGATGGGGGTCGATGTCACGGAGGACCTCAAGGAGGTGAAGGGCCAGCAAGCCTCGTTCTTTTCCTCGGAGGCTTCCAAGATAATCTTCCGGTCCAGGGTCCGCTCGGTGGAGCAGGACGAGACGTGCTCACGCTTCTTCCAGAAGGTGCACAAAGAGAGCTCTGTGCTCAGCAGCCTGAAGGAAGAAGACGGCTCGATAACGTCATCTCAGGCTGATGTCATGAGGATCAGTAAATCCTTCTATGCCAGTCTGTATGACGCGAAGCCGACCGACAGCGCGGCCTCCCAGTCGTTCCTGTCGTCTATCGCGGAGGTCTTAGACGACAGAACACGCGAGAGGCTGGACCAGCCGCTATCTCTGGATGAGCTGACCAAGGCCCTCGAAAAGAATAAAACTCCCGGAAGCGACGGCTTACCAGTCGAGCTCTATTCCGCTCTGTGGGACTTGATTGGCCAGGACCTGCTGTATGTCAGTATGCTTCGGACAGGAACCATGAGTAAATCCATGAGGAAAGGCATCATCACCCTCATCTACAAGCGGAAGGGGGAGAGGGAGGAACTCAAAAATTGGAGACCGATCACACTGTTGAATGCGGATTACAAAATCCTGTCAAAGGTAATCGCTAACCGGGTCAGGGCTGCTCTGGGGTCGGTGATTCACCCTGACCAAACCTGTGCTGTGCCGGGCAGGAAGATCGCTGAGAGTCTCGCACTCCTCAGGGATACGATCGCCTACGTGCAGGACAGAGGGTTGGATGCCTGCCTGATCAGCCTGGACCAGGAGAAAGCCTTTGACAGGATATCACACGGGTATATGAGAGATGTTCTCTCCAAAATGGGCTTTGGGGAGGGAATCTGCAGTTGGATCAGACTGCTCTACACCAACATTGTCAGTGCAGTCTCAATCAAAGGGTGGGAATCAGATAGCTTCCCAGTCAGATCTGGAGTCAGGCAGGGCTGCCCACTCTCTCCTGCCTTGTTTGTGTGCTGCATAGAGCCATTTGCCGAGTCCATCAGGAAGGATGCGAGCCTGAGAGGGATGACTACTCTCGGCAGGGGGGGCCTGCAGGATAAGGCCTCCCTGTACATGGATGACGTCGCTGTTTTCTGCTCGGATCCGCTGTCCGTGCGCACACTCATGTGCATATGTGACAGTTCGAACGGGCCTCGGGGGCCAAGGTAAACCGAGGCAAGAGGGAGGCCATGCTCTTCGGGAACTGGGCCGACCAATCCTCGATCCCCTTCACCGTCAGGACCGACCACCTGAAGGTGCTGGGTATTTGGTTCGGGGGGGCTGGGGCGTGCGCCAAGTCTTAGGAGGAGCGTATCAGTAAAGTGAGGCAGAAACTGGGCAGATGGAGGCTACGGCCGCTCTCCATCACGGGAAAAAACCTGGTCATCAGGTGTGAGGTACTGTCATTGCTGTTGTACGTGGCACAGGTCTGGCCTATTCCCAGAACCTGCGCCGATGCAGTCACCCGGGCCACTTGGCAGAATTCCTCATCGCCAGAACTTTCCAACAAGCACCAAGACATGGCTTGGCTGGTGATGAGAAGGGCTCTGCCTGTGAGATCCTTTATGCATGCCTGGACACTCAGCCGCTCCGCACGCTGCCCTCGAAGCGGCTGCGGAGGGGAAGAGACTGTCACACATCTCCTTCTGGAATGTGCCGATGCCTCGGCGCGGTGGGGAAAGACCACCGTGTAACGTCTGCCTGCCTAACGAAGAACAAAAGGCAGTTGGGCTCTGCTGACGCCTCAGCTAAAAAAATGTTATTGTACAGACCTGTAAATAGGAACGATTACTCTGTTTCGGTATGCAAAGAAATGGAATGTTTATATGTGTATGGCATGTCCACTTGTATAGATCATCAAAGTATTTTATGAGTAAAGTATATTTTTGAAATTAATGCTCTGGCTTTTTTAGCACCTGGTGGGGTGAAGGTGTCTCTGGGTGTAGCAGCATTTATTTCCTGTCCCTAGTTATTCTCCAGAAGGTGGGGGATGGGCTGCTATCTTCATCCCTGCAGTCCATGTGCTGTAGGTGGACACATACTGCCTACAGCAAGTCTGATGCTTGGAATACTGCACCCAGAAATGGGCACAGAGATGTCAAGGAAGGGAAGGGAGGAGTCAGAGATGGAGGAAGTGAAGGTAAGAGTCTGGTGGAAATTGGAAGCGAAATCAATAAATGTTTCCAGTCCTAAGCTGTCATGGACTAGGCCAGAGCCCCTCAAAATATCTGAAAATGTAGCCTAGACCCTAACTTTTTCCTATTTTAAAGGAAGATGTGAAGTGTGTGTTATCGATGTGATGCAGCTGTTCAAACCACTCAGCTTTAAACAGAATTTATTTAAACACTCCAGTTGAAACATGAGCAAAAGACAATGGACTTCAGAACTTATATCCGACCAGATACAGTAATTATTATTAATTAACTGTTCCGAGACTGTCGCATTCCATAAAATACCCCTTGGCAAAAAGATCAATTCAAACACAGATTCTTCCAGGCTGGAGGGAACCACACCCAGAGAGAGATTTCAGATAAAGACAGAGGAATCCTTTCCTGAAGCTTGTAACTCCCTGGACTCTCACATCTTGTGATTGCTCCAGCTAAAACAAACTAGAAATAACCTGAACTGGGAGAACTTGCCACTCCCCTTCCATTATTAAACTACACGCTTCAGCCCCTCCGCCTTTATGAGCTCTCCTCAATAAAACCAAGGAACACTAAACTTCTGTTGTCCCACAGACGGGGGAGGGAAGCAGTGCCGATGATCCCGTCGATATAACTGAGACAGAATAATGGGTAGGGTCAGGGACAGGAGCGGAGCAAGCAATGTTCCACAGAACCCACAAAGCGGCAGAAGAAACTGGGGCTAATGCGGGTTCCCCGGCAACCCGTCTGACCTGAAGAAAGTGAGAGGAGTCAAAGGAAAAGTTGCTCAGGGTGAGGATGAGCCCATCACAGGGATAAAACAGAGAGCTTTACAGGGTAGAGGCCGTTCAGCCTCAGGGAGTGGAAGGTCAGGACGGATGGTGAATACATGACAGGGAGGTGGGGCTGGGCTAGGGAATGGAGTCAGAGGGAACGGGAGGGGAGGAAGGTTCCAGAAGGCTGTGGGGATCTCGAAGTTGTTGCAGCTTGTGCACCTTGATGCCTCAGAGGAAAAGGAAAGGAAGAAGTTTCTCGGGTGGTGACAGGTGCTACTGCAATGTAAGTCTCTCTCTTCCTCTTTCCCATTGCCATGAGCTCTGTGCTCCAATCTTTTTCCTTATCTTCACCTTCCTGTTGATCGGCTTCTTTGGCTTCACCTTCTTCCCAGTGCCAGAGACTCGGAGAAAGATCTTTGACCAGATTGTGGCCATTTTCTGCAGAAACCTTTCTCTCCTGGACCAGGAATTCAAGCAGAACAGCACCGCACTCGCATCCCTTGATGATGGCTCCAGAGTGTGAGAGAGGGAGTGTGTGTGTGAGTGTGTGTGTGTGTGTGTGAGAGAGAGAGAGGGAGTGTGAAAGAGGAGTGTGTGTGTGTGTATGTGTGTGTGAGAGAGAGGGAGTGTGTGTGTGTGTGTGTGAGAGAGAGGGAGTGTGTGTGTGTGTGTGTGAGAGAGAGAGGGAGTGTGAGAGAGGGAGGGTGTGAGTGTGTGTGTGTGTGTGAGAGGGAGTGTGAGAGAGGGACTGTAGGAGTGTGAGAGAGGGAGTGTGAGAGAGGGAGTGTGTGTGTGAGAGAAAGACAGAGAGAGGGAGAGGGGAGGAGTGAATGTGAACATGAGGGAGCTAACAATGGAATAAGAGGCAAGAGGATAGTTTAAACTCAGCCTCAATGTTCACTTTAAATTGACTCTTTAGCAACTGGGGAGTGGTGCGAGAGCTGTGGATGTTGCTGGATGGGGAGGGGTGGGAGAGCTGGTGGGAGTTACTGATGGGGAGGGTGGGAAAACTGGTGGGAATTACTGGGATGAGGGGTGGGAGAGCTGGTGGAAGTTACGAGAGCTGTGGGTGTGAATGGGATGGGGAGGGGTGGGAGGGCTGGTGGGTGTTACTGGATGGGGAGGGGGGAAGGCTGGTGGAAGTTACAGGGATGGGGAGGGGTGGGAGCGCTGTTGGGTGTTAATGGGATGGGAGGGGTGGGAAGGCTGGTGGAAGTTACAGGGATGGGAGGGTGGGAGCGCTGGTAGTGTTACTGGGATGGGAGGGGTGGGAGAACTGGTGGGAATTACTGGGATGGGGAGGGGTGGGAGAGCTGGTGGGTATTACTGGGATGGGGAGGGGTGGAGAACTGATGGGAATTACTGGGATGGGGAGGGTTTGGAAAGCTGGTGGGTGTTACTAGGATGGGGAGGGTTGAGGGAGCTGGGGGTAAGTACTGGGATTTAGAGTGTTGGGAGAGCTGGTGGGAGTTACTGGGGTTGGATGAAAAGACGCAGAGACCTCTTCCAGAAGTAGACAAGTATTTCTCCAGATGAAGAAAGTGAAACCCATTCTCTCAGTAAATAACACATTGTTGTGCGAGCGAGCTTGCTGTGCTCCAAGTGTCTGCTTGTTTCGCCCTTAAAAGAGTGTTCAGCTGCTGTCATTGAGTGAAAGCACTGGTGAACAGGAGAGAATGCTGCAAAGGCAGCAGGGGTTATGCCCGAAATGTTGATTCTCCTGCTCTTCGGATGCTGCCTGATCTGTTGTGGTTTTCCAGCACCACACTCTCAACTCGGATCTTCAGCATCAGCAGTCCTCACTTTCTCCTAGAACGCTGCCAATACAGAGCAGCCCCTGGAAACAATTAACATTGACCCCTTTTGGAAGATTTCTCTTAAGGTACAGTTACACTCAGCCAGGTCTCTCCATTCCCCTCCCCCACCAACATAAAGGACGAAGCTTCTGGTGAGAGGCTGATCTTTCTGGCTATGAGCCACTTTGCCAGCGAGGGGATTCAGGGCAGTGGTCATACATTGGAATGTTCAGGTTCAAGACCCACCTGCAATGGAGCAGAACATGTCCAAAAAGCAGGTTTATTTTTTAAAGACAATAATTAAAATGGAGTTTGATCACTGAGTGTGGCTGGTTTGGTTTGCAGCTAAAACACATGAAGGAACACCAAGAGCACAGATGTAAATTTAAGTTCATTAACTTAGTCATGTGGAAACATTGGTGCTTTTGCTAACTTCAAGTCGTGTCCGTTGAGACTTTCTGCTAATCTATTTCTATCGTTACAGTAAGACACAAGCAGCTTAATTGCCTGTTGAGGGAGTTCCTGCTGTAATTTCTGTCCGACCGTGAAACCAAAGTTGTCTTGGTGGGTGCACTGAGCTCGGCACGGCCAGCCACTGGGACATTTTGTGAGCATGTACAAATATTTTTTTGACTACATCTATGTTTCTTATTCCCCACTCCTCGCAGCTGTTGGGGTTCCTGGTAAGTGTGGGTTGGAAATAGTTTGAGACAGAATTATTGTTTTGAGTCCAGGATGACTCTTCTTCCAAGTCCCACTGAGTTTCTCTGGGATTTCTGTTTCTCACTTCAGCTTTGCAGCAGGGCAGAGTTTCTGCATTTATTTTGCACCTTGCTCGACATTATTCGATGATGTTTACATTTGTTGGTGAAAAGTGTCATGGTTTGTTGAAGGTTTTCACCTTGGGCTCATCAGGACCATTTGCAAGAATCCCATTATAGGGCAAACCCACCATGTAGACTTCACAAGAACATGCAGGATAACTGTTGGTGTTCCCCTTGAATTGGTATTCTTGACAATGGACTTGATGACAAGACAAAAACCTTCAACAAGCTGAATTCTATTTTCAGCAAGTCATAGACTTGGAGAGATCAATGATCGAGGGAGAGGAGGGGATGGGTTGGGGTGAAGATTTAAGGTGAGGTGCAGGAGATTTGGGAAGGGATCTGAGGAAAGATTTTCTTTTCACCCTAGATGGGGAGGGAATCTGGAACTCACTATCTGTAAGGGGGGGCA
This sequence comes from Hemiscyllium ocellatum, assembly GCF_020745735.1. NCBI lineage: Eukaryota > Metazoa > Chordata > Chondrichthyes > Orectolobiformes > Hemiscylliidae > Hemiscyllium > Hemiscyllium ocellatum. Next base: position 15,089,504 of record NC_083444.1, read on the forward strand.
GAGGCAGGAGCTCCCATAATGTTGAAGACATATTGAGACGTACACTTGCAATGCCAAAGTATTAAAGTGTATGGGCCAAGTAGTGGAACATAGGATCAGAACAGTTAGCTGACAGTTTATGACCAACACAGACTTGAAGGGCTGAAGGGTCTTTTCCTGTTGACACAGCAGAAGATCCATTGCTACTTTATCCCCTCTCTACAGCAGCAACTCATCATCTCCCTTATTTCCACCTTTTCTCAGTGATCTGCATTTGTTCAAAACAAACATGTGTTCAGCATCCATTTCATTTCTGAAGACGTAAACTCAGCCCATCCCACGCTGTAGGCAGCAGCATCTACACCCTATCCAGTTACTGTGTAGAAATAATGTTCTCTTGTGTGGAACTGAGTTTCCTTCTCTTCTGATATCAGGCAGGTCTTGTTTTCCATTCCTCTGCTACAGGGGACCATGTTCGCAACTATTCTCCCCTGTTCCTGAACCCACTTGAATTCGGAATAACTTGACCAAAACTCCTTCCAGACTTCTCCTCTCCCAGGAAAATAGCTCCATCTTCTCCAGTCTATCCAGGAACCAATTTTTATAAAAACCTCATTATACACTCTCAAATCACTTCACATTGTTCCCGAGATGTTTTGCCCTGATTGAGACACAATACTGCAGTTAAGGTGGTTTTTGATACAAGTTACTTGTGAAGTCCTTGCTTTCTGTTCCCTACGCACTTAACGTCAAAGCACAAGATGCTGCAAACTTTATTCACTGCTTTCCCAACATGCCATGCCACCTTCAATGATTTGTGCTCAGATCCCCGGAGTTCTCTGACACCTTGGAATCGCAGCCGTTTCTTTTTATTGCCTCTCCCCGCACCTGCTGCCAAAATGGATTAATTCCCCCTTCTCAGCATTGCCTTTTGTGTCCATGCATTCTGCCTTTGTCCTTTGGACGGTTAACACTCCCACCATCAACACTTTACAATCCTCTGAAAGAATCGTCTCGTCCACAAAAGTTGAAACTGTGTCTCGTACACTCAGATCTGTGTCACTGATATTCATCAGGAAAGCCACAGGTCCTGGAAGAGAGCCCTGGCTCCCCACATTATAAACTTCCACTCCTATGTCTTATGGTCTTATGGTCTTATGGATGATCAGCCATGATCTTATGGGATAGGAGAGCAGGATGGAAGGGCTGAATAGCCCACTCCTGTTGCTATATTCCAGGTTTCTATGTTTTGACAACAGTTTGAGGAATACAGTTTCAAAGGCAAACAATCCCACTGAGAGAAAAACAAACTCCTTATCTCTATGTTAAAGGGTCAATGATTCAGTTTGAAACAATGACCTCCCAAGTTCTGAATTCTCCGCCAGGAGGAAATACTACCCTCTCCACATCCATCCTGAATCCTCGTGAACTTTATGTGTTTCAATCATGTTCCCTCGGATTGTTCTGAACCTCAGTGGACACTGACCCAGATTGTCCGACATTTTCTCTGATGACATCAGGGACAGAAGTTTCCGAGGGGATGTGAGCAAAACATGAGGGTGGTGGGAATCTCAAACTCGCTGCCTGTGAGACACCGAGATGCAGAAACCCCCACCAGCATTGAGGGGTGCACTTGTGATGCTCAGCCATACAAAGTTATGGGCCAGGTATTGGAAATGGGATAAGAATAGGAATGAGAATGGTGGTTGTATTTCACTGGCGGAGATGTGATGGGCCGAAGGGCCTACTTCTGAGCTGCAGATCCCTATGACTCTACTCCAGTCCCCTGTATAATTGAAAGGTAACCTCTCTACTTTTGTATTCAGTTCCCTAAACAATAATATCCTATGAGTTTCCCTGATTACTTGTTGTACCTGCAATATTAACCTTCTGTAATTCATACACTCCTACACCCAGATCCCTCTGCACCTCAGAGCTCTACTCTGAGGTAATACGGTGGCTCGGTGGTTAGCACTGTTGCCTCGCAGTGCCAGGGACCCTGGATTATTTCCAACTCTCTGCGTACCGTCTGTGTGCAGTTTGCATATTCTCCCCGTGTCTGTGTGTGTTTCCTCTGGGCGTTCCGGTTTCCTCTCACAGTCCAAAGATGTGCAGGTTCGGGTGGATTGGCCATGCTAAATTGCCCCATAGTGTCCAGGTGAATTAGCCATTGGAAAGGCAGGGATACAGAGTTCGAGGCGGGGGATGGGTATAGATAGCATTCTCTTCAGAGTGTGGGTGTGGACTCAGTAGGCTGAATGGCCTGATTCCACACTGTAGGGATTCCACACACCGTAAGCATTGTATTTATTACATTCCAATCTAATGGGACTGGGTCCGAATCAATGGAATGTTGGTAAATGAGAGTCAATGTGCCAACTACCTCACTTCTACTTGATCCAAAGAATGGCGTCCATCTGGATCCTGGGGATTTTCAGTCCACAATTCCAAATGCCTTTATTGGAAATATCTTTAATTCCTCTCTACATGACATTTCCTGATTTGTGACTATTTCTGGGTCTCACATTTCTCCCTAAAATGAAGACCAGCATTTACATACCACCTTCTCCACGCTACTGTTAACTCTGCTTTCCCTCCACAGATGCTGCCAGACCTGTTGAGTTCTTCCACCAATTGTTGCTTTTGCTGAGGGCAAAATGATTGTCCAATTCCCTTCCCACCTCCTTCTTTCCCCAGCCTCACTTTTTGATGCATGAACGTTCACTTTCTTGATTCTGGATTAGTGGTGCTGGAAGAGCACAGCAGTTCAGGCAGCATCCAAAGTGCAGTGAAATCGATGTTTCGGGCAAAAGCCCTTCATATTCCTGCATATTCGATTTCGCTGCACTTTGGATGCTGCCTGAACTGCTGTGCTCTTCCAGCATCACTAATCCAGAATCTGGTTTCCAGCATCTGCAGTCATTGTTTTTACCTTGTTCACTTTCTTGACTCCTTTTTTAACCATCTATAGATGCACTTGCGAAAACTTCTGATACTTCTAGAAATGTATCCCTTCCTATTAATCTCTCAATATTTCTTTGCTGGTTTTCTTTATATCTTTTCCAATCTCCCAAATTGCTAGCAAACTCTGGGCAATTCCATGCTTTCTTCTTTAAGAGAGAAACATTTTGAATTTTTCTTTTCTGCTTCATAAAACCACAAACTGCAGCTCAACCCAGTCCCCCTGCCCCACCATACAAACTGGAGAATGGGACACCTTTCTCAATAGTACAAGAGTACATTCCAGAGAATACAGGCAGGTCAGTTTAACACCAGGGCTGTGTACACTTGGAATAACCTGGAGCAGATCAACACAAATCCAACTGGGGAGGGTGGATATGTTTAAGGAGAGTCAGTGTGGATTTCAAATTAAACTAATGTGACTGTGCCTGATGAAAGAAAATAAATGATTGATGAAGGTACGGCTGTGCCAAGTGTTTCACAAATTATTACCTGAGAGGCTGGTTAAAAACTGAAGCTATTGTAATAAATTGCAGAAGGCCACCATGGAGAAAGACTGTATTCGGACAGAAACGTGCTGTGATCATAAATCAATGTAACTGGCAGACAGCAGAGCGGAAGCCATGTTGTTTTTATTGCAAGGTTCAGCATTTTATTCTTGTTTTATGTATGTTTATATACGAATGCATTTGGCATTCAATACCGAGAAAAAATGTCACCATTTTCTTTGAAACAATTTTGGATTTGGCAGAGATAGTGAGGTTGATACCAGCCAACAGCATTGGGGCCCAGGCAGGCCATGATTAATATTAGTAGGAAATAGCAGAAAGTGGAGAATGGAATTGAACAGACCTAACGATTGAGTGATGGAGTCTGGCGTAATAGGCCAAAGAGAGGGAACATCGATCAAACTACAGAGTAGATACTGCTGTCACTGGGAATTTGAAATATAACCTCAGTAGGTCTGGTAGCATCTGTGATGAGAGAGCCAGAAACCAACTTTCCCACACCAGTCTTTGAGCCATCAATGGCTCTCCCTAATCTGATTGGCTCTGTGCCAATTAACTCTTGGCATCGAGATTAATCCAGATGTCTGAGGTTTCAGCTTCTTTATTCGACACTGAGCTTCTGAGAGTGACCGGCTTGAACCTTGCTTCTTGCCTGGTATATGTTGCTTATCCCTACGTGGATCCTGCCGATCCCATTGCTGACTTGTCTTTAGCCCTGACCATAGACCCTGAACCCCAGCATGGGAAGGCAACACAGCCTCCTGGACTCACGTTCAGTGACGATCCCTGTGAGGCCCCGACTACAATTCCAGTGCTCTCAGTTTCTCCCACTTGATTGGCTTCCGGTTCCTCTGGTGTTACAGTCGTTACTCTTGCCAAAGAATGAGCCTCCTGTTCTGCGGCAGTCTGTGTCCCTGTCCATACCTCACTCGGAATCACACTCTCCTGTCTCTGAGCACTGACCAAAATCAGACAATCCAACCCTCCAAGCTGCGACAGCCTCTTGGTGCAAATTATCCAACGACTCTTCCCCCCGAGCCAGGGCAGTGTCTATATGTCACCCTCCAGCCCGTGTGCTGCAGCTGTGAGAGATGGTTCATGCTGCTGGCCTTAATGTGTTCCAATTAATTGGTTCTTTTTCTCAAATTCAAAACATTGAATGATGGAGTCCGACAGCACAGAGACAGGGCCTTTGTCCCAAACTGGTCCGTGCCAATCAAAATGTTCATCCCTTCTAACCCCACTACCCTGCGCTTGGCTCATATTCTTCTGAACTAAACGGAACATGCACAGACACTCCTACACACACACGCACAAACAAACACACACACACTCCTATGTACACACACACAGTTGTACACAAACACACACGCACTCACACACAAACACTCCTACACACACACTCGTACACACACACTCCTACACACACACACACACACACACACACTCCTACACACAAATACACGCAGGCACGCTCTCCTACACACACACACGCACACATGCACTCTCTCACAGACTTGTATCCCTTTACACTCACCGACTCACATATACACTCTCTCTCAGGCACTCACATCCCCCTCCCCCCGCCCCCGTCAGTTCAACACTGGCGTCTCCAAACCATCCTTTCCTGTCCATGTATTTGTGCAAATGCCTTTCAAATGTTGTTAACATACCTGCCTCAGCACTTCTTTTTAAAATTAGATTCCCTTCAGCGTGCAAATAGGCCCTTCGGCCCGACAATCCATGCCGACCATCCGAACAGTAACCCACCCAGACCCATCTCCCTCTGACTAATGCACCTACCACGATGGGCAACTTAGCATGGCCAATTCACCTGACTTGTACATCTTTGGACTCTGAGAGGAAGCTCATGCAGACACGGGGAGAATGTCCAAACTCCACACAGACCAGTTGCTCAAGTCATGAATCGAGCCCAGTCCCTGGCGCTCTCAGACAGCAGTGCTAACCACTGAGCCACTGTGCAGCCTCCCTCTGCTGGCAGCTCATTCTATATATGTACCACGCTCTGTTTAAAAAAGTTATCCCTCAGGTTCCCTTTTATTCTTTCCCCACTAACCTTTTACTGATGCCCTCTAGTCCTCAATTGCCCAACTCGATGTAAACGAGACTGTGTGCATTGACCCAGTCCATGCTGATCATGATCTTATACATCTGTACAAGTTCACCCCCACCACACCAGTCTGCAATGCTTTAAAGAATAAAGTTTTAGCCTGTCCAAACTCTCCTGAAAACTCAGACTGTTGAATCCAGGCAACATCCTTGTAAATTTCTTCCGCACTCTTTCGAGTTTAATAACATCCTTTCAATAGCAAAACTGAACACAACACTCCAAGTGTGGCCTCACCAACCTCCTGTATAACTGCAACATAACTTCCGAAACTCGATACTCAGTGCCCTGACTGATGAAGGCCAGTGTGCAAAAAGCCTTCTTCCCTGCCCTGTCTAACTAGGACTCCACTTAGATTAGATTAGACTTACAGTGTGGAAACAGGCCCTTCGGCCCAACAAGTCCACACCGACCCGCCGAAGCGCAACCCACCCATACCCCTACATTTACCCCTTACCTAACACTACGGGCAATTTAGCTTGGCCAATTCACCTGACCCGCACATCTTTGGAGGGTGGGAGGAAACCGGAGCACCCGGAGGAAACCCACGCAGACACGGGGAGAACGTGCAAACTCCACACAGTCAGTCGCCTGAGTCGGGAATTGAACCCGGGTCTACAGGCGCTGTGAGGCAGCAGTGCTAACCACTGTGCCACCGTGCCGCCCACTTAGGGAGAATTGAGCACCTCAACTCCAAGGTCCCTCTCTCCCACTACACTCCTTAAGGCTCTACCATCCACTATGAAACCCCTCCCATGATTTGACTTTCTAAAAGGCAAGATCTCATAGTTATCAATATTAAACTCTATTTGCCATTTCTCAGCCCACCTCCCCAGCTGATCAAGGTCCTGCTGCAATTTCTGATCACCTTCCTCACTGTCCATGAATCTGCCTATTTTAGTGTCATCAGTAAACTTACTAATCATGCCCTTGGACATTCTCATCCAAAACATTGACATCAATAACAAACAGCAATGGGCCCAGCTCCGACCCCTGAGGCACTCCAGTCTGACAAGTATCCTTCCACTATTACTCACTGCTTCCTGCCATCAAGCTAATTGTGTATCCAGCTCCCCCGGATTCGATTCGATCTAATCTTCCAGAGCACCCTCCCTTGTGGAACCTTATCAAAGGCGTTCCTGAAATCCATATGGACTACATCTTCTGCCCTGCCCTTGTCAACTTTCCTGGTCACTTCATCAAAGAACTCTAACAAATCTGTGAGGCACGGTCTCCCATTCACAAAGCCGTGCTCACTACTCCAAATCAAACCCTGATTTCCCAAACACATGTATTTCTTATCTCTCAGAGTCTTCTCAAGTAACTTACCCACCACAGATGTTAGATTTACTGGTTGGTAGTTCACATGTCCATCTTTGTAGCTGTTCTTGAATAATGGCACAATATTCGCTACCCTCCAGTTTTCAAGGACCTCACCCGTAGCTAACGATGATGCAAAAATATCAGCCACGGCCCCTGCAGTTTCTTTTCTCGCCGCTCGCAGTGTTTCCAGGTGAAAGCCTCAATATCTCTTGTCATCCAGGATTCCCTATTCCTGCCACCCAATCCTTTCACCCTCCCAGGAACATACACACCTTGTACTCCAGCAATCTCCCTTTTAAAGGCCTCCCACTTGCCGGAGTTTCCTGAACCTGCAAACAAACTGCTCCAACCAACCCCTGTAAGCTCATGTCTAATTCCATCAAACTTCACCTTCGCCCAATTCAGAACTTGAACCTGTGGATCAGTTTGGTCCCTCTACATAACTATTGTGAAATGAATAGAACCATGGCCACTGGTCACAAAGTGTTTCCCCACTGTTCTATGTTCTGTGTCCCCTCTGTGACCTGTCCTGCCCCATTTCCCAAAAGGAGATCGAGGTTCGTCCCTTCCTGAGTAGAACCCACGATATACTGCTTGGGGTAACCTTCCTGAATGTACTGAACAAATTCCTCCCCATCTCAGCCCTTAATGCTCTGGCATTCCCAGTCTATGTTGGAAAATTAAAATCTATGTCAGCCCTATTGCTCCTGAAAGTCTCCCCAGTCTCCCTGCATATTTGTTCCTTCAATTCCCTTTGACTGTTTGGGATCCTACAGTGCAACCCCAATAACGTCACCATCCCCTTCTGATTTCATAGCACCACCAACATAACCTCGCTGGATGACCCTTCAGTTATTTCATCTCTGATTACTGCTGTGATACTCACATTAATCAAAAATGTATCTCCCCTCCCCTCCTCCGACCCCCTCTGTCCCACCTGAAGCTCCTGTACCCTGGTACATTAATCTGCCAGTCCTGCCCCTCCCTTAGCCATGTTTCTGTAATGGGTACAATCTACCAGCCTCACGTACCTATCCACTCCCTGAGTTCATCAGCCTTCCCGGTCAGCCCTCTTGCATGGAAGTAGATGCAATTTAATCCAATAGGTATTCCTCGCTCCCTGTCATGTTCCAGTCTGACCTGTCTCTTCAAATCCCTCTTTCTGATTCCTGTATCTCCTTGAGCCTCACATTTGCCTCCCTGCTGTTGAGGATCCCATCCCCCTGCCAATCTAGTTTATACCCTCCCTTGGAACATGAGCAAACCTGGCTGTCAAGATATTGGTCCCCTTCCAGTTCAGGTGTAACCCGTCCCTCTTAGACAGGTCACCCCTGCCCCAGAAAAGATCCTAATGATCTCCAACTCGGAATCCCTGCCCCTTGCACCAATTCTTTAGCTACACATCCATCTGCCGTATCCTCCTGTCCTTCCCCTCACTAGCACGTGGCATTGGAAGTAATCAGGAGATTATCACCAATGAGCTCTTGGTTTTTAACGCTCTTCCTTGCGCTCTATAATCATTCTGCAGGACCTCATCCCTGCTTCTACTTCTGTTATTTGTGCCAACGTGAACAATAACTTCTGGCTGCACACCTTACCCCTTGAGAACATTCTGCAGCCGCTCTGAGACATCCTGGACCCTGGTGCCTGGGAGACAACACACCATCCTGGATTCCCATCAGCACCCACAGAATCCCCTGTCTCTGTCCCCCTAACTATCGAGTGTGCTATCACTAAGGTCCTGTTTCCCTTTCCCGTTTCCCGCTCTGCCCCAGAGCCAGTGGGATTGCCACCGACCAGGATACTGCTGCTTTCCCCTGAATGGTAACACACCTACCCCACCCGCCCCCAACAGGTTCCCAAACGGATACTTGTTTGTGAGGGGAATGGCCACAGGGGATTCCTGCCCTAACTGCAATCTCAGCTGCTGTCAGACTGAAACGGAATGTTAAAAGGACGTTACCGGAGCTTCCCTGGATTTTTTACTGAGCCGCTGCTCTCTGAAACCTCCCGAAACAAAGCCTTACTGCTCACACTGCTGTCAACACATTGTCCAACAGCACAGCTCTCTCCCCCCACTCCTTATATGCTTTAGTTAGAGAGGGAGGGAAGGAGGGGGCATAAATCTGAGGGAGGGAGTAAACATTTTCGGGGGAAGCAGGGCATTACGAGGCTGCGGGGATTGCAGAAACAGATCACGGGGGAAGGAAACTTGGGTGAGAGAGGGAACACAGGGATGATGGGATAAAGAGAACATGGGGGAGGGGAGACAGACTGCAGGGGGAGGGGGCAAAGGAGATCACAGGGAGGGGACATTGTGGGGAAGAGAGAGCAAGCTGGGAGGGGGAAGAGTGTGTGAGTGGGGGAGAGGAGGGCAGGGGAAGCTGAGAAAGAGCGCGCAAAGAGGGGGAGAAAGGACAGCGTGGGGATGGGGAAGGAGAGTGTGGGGAGGGGGAAAGGAGAGTGTGGGGAGGGGGAAGGACAGTGTGGGGAGGGGGAAGGACAGTGTGGGGAGGGGGGAAAGTACAGTGTGGAGTGGGGGAGAAAGGAGAGTGTGGGAGGAGAGGAGAGTGTGTGGGGGGAATGGAGAGAGTGGGGATGGTGAAAGAAGAAGGTAGGGAGAGGGGAAGGACAGTGTGCGAAGGGGAAATGTAGCAGCCCCCTTGATGCTAAAACATTGGTGGTCATGGACAGCTATATCCCCAACAACTTCCCCATCAAACAAAGGAGAGCCCAGACAGAAAGGCAGTGGGTCTTGCTACACAAAGAAACCAACAGGAACAAGCCACCCAAACAAAGAACAAGAACAAAGAACAAAGACAATTTACAGCCCAGGAACAGGCCCTTCGGCCCTCCAAGCCTGAGCCGATCCAAATCCACTGTCTAAACCGACTCCTAAGCATCTGTATCCCTCTGCTCCCCACCTACTCATGTATCTGTCCAGACACATCTTAAATGAATCTATCGTGCCTGCCTCTACTCCCTCTGCTTGTAATGCATTCCAGGCACCAACTTCCCTGTGTGTAAAATACTTTCCATGTGTATCCCCCTTAAACATTTCACCTCTCACCTTGAACACATGACCTCTCGTCATTGAGTTCCCTCACCCTGAGAAAACGTTTATCGATATCCGCCATGTCTGTAACCTTCATGATTTTGTAAACCTCAATCAGGTCCCCCCTCAATCTCCTTTTTTCTAATGAAAATAAACCGAACCTACTCAACCGCTCTTCATAGCTAGCACCTTCCATACCAGGCAACATCCTCGTAAACCCTCTCTGCACCCTCTCCAAAGCGTCCACATCCTTTTGGTAATGTGGCGACCAGAACTGTACACAGTATTCTAAATGCAGCCAAAACAAAGTCTTGTACAATTTTAAAATGACCTGCTAGCTCTTATACTCAATACCCGGTCCAATGAAGGCAAGCATACCATATGCCTTCCTGATCACTCTATTCACATGTACAGCCACTTTCATGGTACAATGGACCTGAACTCCCAGATCTCTCTGCTCATCATCTTTTCCCAAGGCTCTTCTGTTTACAGTCTAGTTTGCTCTAGAATTAGATTTCCCAAAATGCATCACCTCATATTTGCCTGGATTGAACACCATCTGACACTTCTCCGCCCAACTCTCCAGTCTATCTATATTTTCCTGTATTCTTTGACATTCCCCTATGCTTTCTGCTACTCCACCAATCGTCATTTCATCTGCAAACTGATCGAACAGACCAACAATGCCCTCTTCCAGATCATTTATGTATCTTCCCATCAACAGTTGCCCAGCACTGATCCCTGTGGAACAGAACAATCACCTTTCTCCATTTCGAGAATCTCCCTTCAACTACTAGTCTCTATCTCCTGTTGCTCAACCAGTTCTTTGTCCACCTAGTGAGAACACCCTGCACACCATGTGACTTCACTTTCTCCATTAGTTTACCACAGGGAACCTTATCAAATGCCTTATTATATATGACATCGACAGCCTTTCCTTCATCTACCAACTTGGTCACTTCTTCAAAGAACGCTATTAAGTTGGTAAGGCACGATCTCCCCCACACAAAATCATGTTGCTTATCACTGATAAGCCCATTATTTTTCAAATATAAATAGATTTTATCCCTCAGTACCTTCTCCAGTAACTTCCGCACCTCTGACGTCAGGCTCACTGGTCTGTAGTTATCTGGAATATCCCTACTACACTTCATGCACAGGGGGACAACATGAGCACTCTCCAGTCCTCCGGCACTTCTCCTGTGTTAAGGATGCAATAAAGCTATCTGTTAGGGCCCCAGCTATTTCCTCTCTCACCTCACTCAGCAACCTGGGATAGATCTCATCCGGTCCTTTGGGATTTGTCCACCTTAATATCCTAGAGCCTAACCAACACTTTTTCCATCCTAACGTCAACGTGATCCAGGATAAATAAACTTCTACCTTTAATCTCAAAATTCATCATGTCCCTCTCCTCATTGAATACTGATGCAAAGTAATCATGGAGAATCTCACCCATTTTCTCAGGTTCGACACACAACCTTCCTTCCTTATGCTTTAGTGGACCAACTCTTTCTCTCGATACCCTCTTGCTTCTTATACATGAAGAAAAGGCCTTGGGAATCTCCTTAATTCTGCTCGCTAAAGTTATTTCATGAGCCCTTTTAGCCCACTTGATTCCTCGTTATAGATTGTTCCCACCCTCCTGATATTCCCCCAAGACCCATTCTGTTCTTCACTGCCTGGACCTTATGGATGCTTTCCTTTCCCTCTTGGCTAGTCGCACGATTTCTCCTGTCATCCACAGTTCACGAATCTTGCCTTTTCTATCCTTTGTTTTCAAAGGGGCATGCCTATCCGACACTATCTTCAATCGATCTTTGAAAGCCTCCCACACAGCAAATGTGGACTTCCCTTCAAATAGCTGCTTCCAATCCTCATTTCCCAGCTCCTGTCAAATTTTGATGTAATCGGCCTAGGCCCGGTTTCGTACATTTCCCTCAGGACCACTCTCATCTATGTCTATGATTGACAGTGTTTCAGACAATTAACGGATTCTCCGGATTGGTCCGAACTTTCGAACGTTATGAAAAACCATCGACCAAGGCACAAAAACAGGGTTCACCTGCAGACGGTTTTCTTAAATCTTCTGGAGGCGTTCTGAGGAGACCAGCACGGCAAGGGTCAGAGACCAGCTGACCAACCAGAGACCAGCTGATCACCCAGAGAGAGAGAGTGAGGGAGAGAGAAACCAGCTTCACAGACTCAGAAACAGAGAGAGAGAGAGAGAGAGAGACATAGAGAGAGGGAGAGGGAGAGAGTCAGAGAGACAGAGAAGGAGAGAGAGAGACAGAGAGAGAGTGAGAGAGACAGAGTGAGAGAGAGAGAGAGGGCCAGCCAGACAGAGACAAAATGAGAGAGACAGAAAGATAGAGAGAGAGAGACAGAAAGAATGAGAGGCAGAGAGATAGAGAGACTGCGTATATTTCCAAGCGACTCAGGAGTTAAAGTGCCAGTAGGGTTACAGATAGCATGGCTGTAATTAAAGGGTATTGTAACATGATTCCTGATAAAGAAGGGACTGTGTATATTGGGATTGGCTGATGTTTGTACTGATTTGACCGTTTCGGTATTGGTGACACCTGGGCACATTCCCATTGGAGTTGTCGAACTTGTTTGAAAAAGGAATTGGACAACATCTTCATCTCCGGAATTATCTCATGAACTTCCACTGAGCTGTCTCCAAAGCAATTATATCCCAAAATTGTTTGCAAAACTCCAGCTGAGATTGTTGTCCTGCCTTCTACACTTGCAGCAACACTCCCAGACCTTTATACTCTATTCTGTTTATAATAAATGTCAAAACTCCATTTGCCTTCCTTGTTGGCCGAAAGTAGATGCAATGATCAGAGGGAGGTCAGTGAAGTATCTGGATGGACAGTGACAGTAATGGGGAGGTCAGTGATGATCCCACTGTTAGAGGTCCATCTTGTTCACTGAGACCCCTTCTCTCAGGAAAGATAGTATGCTGTCCTCACTTGGCCCTTCATATGACTCCAGATCCTGGAAAATTGGGAATGGGGAATAAATGCTGACCTCGCAGTAATGTACACCTTCAATGTGTGAGAAGAATCAGTGAGTGCAATGTTCTTGTTTAAAGTGGGCAGCTCCTACCCGAGAGGACAGAAGGACAGCTCGGAGACATATTTTCACACTTGGAATGAACTGCCTCGATGCAACATCAGTTGAAATAATTGTCAAAAATCACACAACACCAGGTTCCAGTCTAACAGGTTGATCGTGTCCACCCCAATCCCACACCAGCACCTTCACATCATGAAATAGGGTGTGATCTCAGGATGGGGCTCATGGTGTTTGAGTGGACAGCGTTATTGCTGGTAGATTCTAGATTCTGCTTTTGTTATTTCATTATCACGTAACCCCCCTCTGTAATCAGGATTACACTTGTTACTGTAATGGGTTTGTCAATTCCAGAAATGTGTAAAACAGCAACAAAGCCGAGCAATGCTGTCACCTCGATCTCCCCAAGGAGCTCCCACACAGTATAAGGCAGCGTCTCTGGGAATGCATCTGCTCAGAGTCTCAAACAAGGAGCTTGTCAGCTGCCTGAAGGGACAGATCACCTCACACAGAAAAATGCTTCGACCAATTGATCACGTGGAGAAAGTGTTCTACACCATCCTTGCTTTTACTGGCGTCCCAGGTATGGCGCTATGACAATTGAACTTGTTTTAATCTGCTGCTGATCTGCTCTCTGGTTTTACCGTTTGAACAATAACGTCTCCAGCTCACTGACTGGTCACCCTTATCCAGGCACCGGGACAGTGACAGCAATTCACTGAGCAGCATTCTCGGTACAATCCTACACTGACAGAGACTCCCAACCTCACTGCTGCTGCAGCATTTTCTGTTCTCAGTGTTGTGTCATCTGTTCCAGTTTGATATGGCTTCAAGGTATGAGGAGAGATCAGGCAGGTTAGTTCTGAAGAAGGGTCACTCGACCCGAACTCTGTGCTCTCTCCCACAGATGCTCTGGGCCTGCTGCGCTTCTTCTGATTTCATTCCGTAAATGAAGCCAGGTTGATGGAGAATTTTGAAGGTTAAGGGATGATCTGAGTGAAGTCCAACAAAATATTAAAAGGAAAACATGAACTACTTCTACTGGTTGCAGATTTAGAACAAAGGGTCATAGTCTGTGAATGGGGCTGAGAGCGTTCAGGAGAGATGTCAGAAAGCTCTTCTGTGCACAGAGGGTGGGAAAGGTTTGGAACTCTCTTCCACACACACAGTCATGGATGCTGCATCAGTTGGGAATTTTCAATCTCAGATTATTCGTTTTTTTGGCAAAGCAAAGGAATTGAAGAATTTGCGCCTTGTTCTGATTTGTAAAGCTTTATCTACCATCGCTTCCCGAAATTCTCTCCTCAAACTCTTTGGTCAGGAGATTGACATTTTGACAGATTGCCCTCCTGGTCCCTCCACATCGAGATGTTGGTGGGTAGGTTTACAGTGTAAATATTACAGTAAACCTAAAACTCCCACATTGTCATTAAGGGAGTCCTGCATGCTCTGCTGTACTGCCCTTGTTTAAGATACATGGTGTAGTTGTGTTTGAAATCTCACACAGGTTCTGGTGACCTGTTTTATAATCCTGCCATGGCTCCGATCAGGATTAAGTCCAATGACAGGATCATGGGATAACTGTTTCTCTGGAGAAGGGGAGAGTTTGGATTATTGACAGTCCAATTGCTAGTTCTATAACTGAATTGGGATTGAGGATTCTAATGGGGTTCTGTACCTTACCACACAACCAAACAAAATCATAGACTTCCTTCTGCTCTCCTAGGAAGAGTTATGAACTCAATATCTGTCTAACCTCTCGAATCTCGAGACTGACTGGGCTGGAGGACAATCTGGAGTGAATGTAAAAGTTGATACTCAAACTCACTCACACGCAACCACTCCCAGTCACACAGTGGATGGGAATTTGTTGGTAAAACCTTGTTGTTGCTCTCTGGAATGGGTAGGGCATATTTCTGATCAATAATTTGTTGTTTCTTTTCCCATTTGTCTCCCACAGTAAATTTGCTAGCAGTTACAGTCCTTTCCAGGCAAAACTGTGGTGTTTCCCCTTGCACTACCCGTTACCTGGTGGTTATGGCAGCTGCCGATCTGATGGTCATTATTACTGAGGTTATACTGAGGAGATTACCTTCGTATTATTTCTATTATGACCCGCACACTTTCCTGAACATCACTCCTGTGTGCAGTGTTATTGGGGCACTGTGTCATGCTGCCATGGACTGCTCTGTCTGGTTCACCGTCACTTTCTCCTTTGACCGATTTGTGACCATTTGTTGTCAGAAGCTGAGAACAAAATATTGCACTGAGAAAGCTGCGACTGTGGTTCTGGCAACAACCTGCACCCTGTTCTGTCTGAAAAACATCCCCTTCTATTTTCAATATGAACCTCTCAGGATCATCAACAATGTGCCATTCTACTGTGAAACAAAGTTAAGCTACTTTACTGAGACTTGGTGGGTGGTATTAGATTGGCTTGATACAGTTTTAACCCCTTTACTGCCATTCGCTTTAATTCTGTTGCTCAATACTCTGACAGTCAGACACATTTTAGTGACCAGTCGAGTCCGGAAGAGGCTGAAGGGTGAGAGCAAAGGAGAGAATCACAGAGACCCAGAGATGGAGAGCAGAAGGAAGGCTGCGATTTTACTCTTCACCATCTCTGGGAGCTTCATCCTCCTCTGGTTAATCACTGTTGTAGATTTCTTATATTATGTCATTCAAGGAATCAATCCTGACGATTACCCACCTCTTCAATATCATTTCAGAAGAGTTGGTTTCATGCTGCGGAACCTAAGCTGTTGCACAAACACATTTATTTATGCAGCAACATTGTCTCAGTTCAGAGCGAAGATCTGTAATGCAGTAAAATACCTGGTTACACGGATTCCTTGTGTTGTGAATAAATAAAACTTCTCCGTGAAGCCCACAGAAGGGTCCGACTGTTTCCAAACCATGAAATGATTTTGTTTTATTCACTCGTGGGAGGTGGGTATCACTGCCTGAGTCTGTAGTTATTCCCCATGCCGAATTGCCCCTGAGAAGGTACTGCTGAGCTGCCTTTAACACTGATGGAATCACAATATATTTCTAAATCAGGATGGTGAGTGACTCAGAGGGGAATTTGAAGGGGGTGATGTTCCCATCGATCTGGTGCCCTTGTCCTTCGAGGTGGAAGTGCTCGTGTGTTTGGAAGGTGCTGTGTGAGGATCTTTGATGAAATTCTGCAGAGCACAGTGTAGTTGGTAAACACTGCTACTACTGAGTGTCAGTGATGGAGGGAGGGGATGTCTGGGGATGTGATGCCAACCAAGCGGCTGCTTCATCCTGGATGGTTTTTTTCTGTTTGCAGAAACCAGAACAAAGCAGCTGCTTAGTTGGCACCACATTCACAAACACCCACTCCCTCCACCACTGTTTCTCAGCAGCAGCAGAGTGGACCATCTCCAACATGAACTGCAGAAATTCACCAAAGGTCCTCAGACAGCATCTTCCTAACCCACAAACTCTACCATCCAGAAGGACATGAGCAGCAGATAGATGAGAACGGAAATCCCTGCACATACACCTCGAAGCCACTCACCATCCTGACTTGGAAATATATCACCGTCCCTTCACTGGGTCAGAATCCTGGAGCTCCCTCCCTACCAGCATTGTGGGTCTACCTATACCACACGGACTGCAGTGGTTCAACAAGGCAGCTCACCCCCACACATTATGGAGGAACAACTGGGAACAGGCAGCGTTCCCAGCCAGGTCTGGACCAGCGATGCTCATGTCCCGCGAGTGAATAAGACAAAGTGCATGCAGGTAAACGCAGAAACAGCAGTGACTCTGATCAGCACACCACCGTCTTCACTGGGGATGTTAGGGATAGGCCAGAAATGCTATTTTAGTCAGAGATCCACACACCTCATGTACAAAGTAATAATAATTGAGTTTGACAGTAAAATTTAGGATTAGGAACATCATCAAAAAATTGAAATTGAGCACCAGGTCAATAAGAGTGTCAAAGAATAGATAATGATAATAGATTGGCAGCTGATGTAAAAGGTTGGTCACTATGCACATCGGGTAATGGGAATAAGACAAGGACTAATTCTGTCCCAAAATTGCAAATGTAGGTTGTGTACACTGAGCTGAGGTAATAAATGAGAAATTAAGATTTGTTTTATCTGGGATAAGTAAGATTGGACAGCCACAGGGAGAGCTGTGGGAGCAGAGTCCCTGTGTATATTTAAGACAGTGGGAGAGAGATCCTTGTGGGAGCTAATTTCTGCAGAAGCTGGGATCTGTACTGAAAACAAACAATGCTGGAAATCACAGCAGTCAGGCAGCATCCATGGAGAGAGGGCAGGCTAATGCTTTGAGTTTATCGCCACCAGAGATAGATCGATGATCAGTCAGGGAATGAAGGATTACAGGGAAAAGGCAGGAAAGTGGCTGTGAGGAATGTCGGATCAGCCACGTTCCCATGAATGGTGGAACAGGCTGGAGGGGCCAAATAAATGGCAGGTCCTAGTGGAGAACTGAGGATAAAAGGGAGCTTGGTGTACAAGTCCATAGATCCCTGAAGCTGCTAGCACAGGTAGACAGGTTGGTTAAGAAGGCGTACGGGATGCTAGTCTTCATTAACCAGTGATTAGAATATCGAATATAGAACACAGAATCTGAAGAGACCCCAGAATGTTGCGATCTTATAAATGAGGCCTTCCTGAGGAAATGGAGACCATCACACATTCAGGCGGATGGGAAATGGGCAGCAGGTTATCAAGTTGTATTCCCGGTGGGATTTGGAAAGGAAATTTCCAAATTCATTTGTGTCATTTCATATGTGTCATGAAATTGGAAACTTTCAGGCAGTGACAAAGCCAGCAACTTTAATATCAATTCCCGCATTTGGGGAACATTTTACAAGGGTGTTAATTGATTGGGTAGTGTTGTGCCAAAATTTAAAAAATTCACATTTAGAAGTCAGTTCATCAAATTTATGAAATCCAAACCTATTGGGAGGGGCAGCGTGATTGTGCCCCTAACCGTGGAACTTGACCAGGCCGTCCCTCCTTGAACATCAGGGACAGCAGTTTTTCTCGTCTGGATGGTTCGTACAACAAAAGACCGCGAAAGATGGTTTCTTGTGTTCTGTACATGCACACACGGAGATCGCCATTGTGTTCTGTAAGTATTTCTTGTGTATTTCGTTCCTGTTTTCAGTTTCCCCCTTGTGGTCTTAGACATGTAGAAGCATGATGAACAGATCAGCACCATCCAGTAATAATCAGTGGGGTAGGATTATAATCATGAAACTGTTTCCCTTCCTGCTGGATATTATCAGCCTCCAGGTGGATGTGATCCGCTTGGTCAGTTATATTGTCTGAGGTATTCGGAATGTATGTGCTGCACTAGGCCCCAATAACAGCACAGGGGCCACCATGTGCCACTCGCAAATAGGAGAAAGTGAGGAGTGCAGATACTGGAGATCAGAGCTGAAAATGTGTTGCTGGAAAAGCGCAGCAGGTCAGGCAGCATCCAAGGAGCAGGAGAATCGACATTTCGGGCATGAGCCCTTCTACAGGAAAAAGGGCTCATGCTCGAAACATTGATTCTCCTGCTCCTTGGATGCTGCCTGACCTGCTGCACTTTTCCAGCAACATTTTCAGCTCCACTCGCACGACAACACAACAATACGGGTGGCAATGACCTCAGCTGACACCTCGGAGATGGCCATGCTTACCGCTGCAAAGCCATCGGCAGTCTCATTAGCCAGCCTTTCCAAGGTGGAGGCCATATTGATCAGTTCCCGAGCAGCCTTAGCACTCCCATAGGCGGGGAAGGCGAACATACAGAATCGCTCGGTCTCAGTGATGGACCGTTTGGATTGAGGTGGATGCAGTTTGGGATGAACGCGGAGGAAACTGTAATGGTGGACAAAAGGTAGCACATAGGCAAGGGAGCAAGATCCAGACCAATATGGAGGGAGACAAGGGTAGGCCTTGACAGCACGGTCAGAGTAATTCTCATTGTACGGCCTCAGGTAATCAGTTGGAATTGAAGTCCAAATGGTTTTGTACGTTTTCCCTATCGTCATGTTGACAACCTCAAGGCTCAGAATCTTCCAGAAAGGAACAATCGGCGGGCGGACGGGATAAGGAGCAGGGAATGGGAACATTTGCTGGTTCCGTCATTCCACCCTGATGTGGAATTAAAACAAATCGCCCCCGTGGGCGTTCCTTCACCCGCGGTGTTTGTGAGGGTCAGAGCCAGAGGGGTGTATGTTAAAGGATGTAGTGAGGCCGGAACCAACCTTTATAGTTTTGCATGTTATAACCCGTGGTCTCCCAGGTGACCTCATCATTGGCAGCAGAAATGGTCTGGTCAGGGCCTCACATGAATGACCGGGGAGATTCTCTGTCAGACCGAACCCCCGCCCATCCCCCAAATGGATAAATGTGAGGATCTGTTCTGGTCCAATCACCATTCCACCGATTTGGATTTATTAAACGGAATGGGAATCAGGGGAATCCCCCCAATAGAGTGTGCAGGGATTCGAGTACACACCCAGCATTTCGAGATGCTATTTTGTTGTGTGTGCTGATAGAACATGGTTAGGTATGTATTAACATGGAACCCCGCGCCTACTCCGGGGAGCAGGACTGAGGGTGGCACAATTCATTTGGTGCTGCCCCCCACTGGCTACCAGGCAAAGGGTGAAGTCAACAATAAACAGGAACATCCCGGAGCTTCCCGAACGGAGTTATACAATGGTTCAAAGGCTGTACCGCCCACACACAACAGCCCACACTCTCGGGCCATTCACAACAACTGCGCATACACGGACATCGTCAGCAGGTCCACGAATATCGTCAGCACGTCTCGAGAGGAGCTGAAAAATGTGTTGCTGGAAAAGCGCAAAAGGTCACGCAGCATCGGAGGAACAGGAGAACTGATTGCACCCCAGGAACAGGAGAATCTCCAAACCAAATGTCAAGCCATGGGCATCCGCATGAGCCCCAGCTATGCCTGCCTCTTCGTTGGAGATGTGGAACAGTCCATCTTCCGCAGAGACACTGCCACCACCCCACACCTTTTGCTCCGCTACATCGATGACTGTATCGGCGCTGCCTTGTGCTCCCACGAGGAGGTTGAACAGTTCATCCACTTTACCAACACCTTCCACCCTGACCTCAAATTTACTTGGACCGTCTCAGACTCCTCCCTCCCTTCCCTAGACCTTTTCAGTTCTATCTCAAGCGACCGAATCAACATGGACATTTACAACAAACCGACCAACTCCCACAGCTACCTAGACTACCTCCTCCCACCCTGCCCCCTGTAAAAACGCCATCCCATACTCCCAATTCCGTTGTCTCTGCCGCATCTGCTCCCAAGAGGACCTGTTCCAATACCGTCTAACCCAAATGGCCTCCTTCTTCAAAGACCGCAATTTCCACCCAGACGTGATCAACGATGCCCTCCAATGCATCTCCTCCACTTCCCGCTCCTCCGCCCTTGAGCCCCGCCCCTCCAATCGCCGCCAGGACAGAACCCCACTGGTCCTCACCTACCACCCCACCAACCTCCACATACATCGTATCATCCATCGTCGTTTCCGCCACCTCCAAACGGACCCCACCACCAGAGATATATTTCCCTCTCCTCCCTGATCAGCGTACCAAAAAGACCACTCCCTCCGCGACTCCCTCGTCAGGTCCACACCCCCCACCAACCGAACCTCCACTCCCGGCACTTTCCCCTGCAACCGCAAGAAATGCAAAACTTGAGCCAACACCTCCCCCCTAACTACCCTCCAAGGCCCCAAGGGATCCCTCCATATCCGCCACAAATTCACCTGCACCTCCACACACATCATTTACTGCATCCACTGCACCTGAAGTGGCGTCCTCTATATTGGGGAGTCAGGCCGGCTACTTGTGGAACGTTTCAGGGAACACCTCTGGGACACCTGGACCAACCAACCCAACCACCCCATGGCTCAACGCTTCAATACCCCCTCCCACCTGACCAAGAACATGCAGGTCCTTGGACTCCTCCACCGCCAGACCATAGCAACATGAAAGCTGGAGAAAGAGAGCCTCATCTTCCACCTAGGAACCCTCCAACCACAAGGGATGAATCTAGATTTCTACAGTTTCCTCATTTCCCCTACCCCCACCTTGTCTCAGTCAAATCCCTCGAACTCAGCACCGCCTTGCTAACCTGCAATCTTCTTCTTGACTTCTCCGCCCCCACCCCCACTCTGGCCTATCACCATCACCATGACCTCTTTCCTCTTATCGCGTTTCCAACGCCCCTTCCCCAAGTCCCTCCTCCCTAGCTTTTATCTTAGCCTGCTGGCACCTCCTCTGCCCAGGTCTCGAGAGAAGTCAGTCTGAAAAGAAAGCAGAGAGTGAGGATGATCAACCAGTGCCTGGATATTTCTTCAGTTGTGACCAGTGTTTCCAGACTCCCCCTTCCCTCACATGTCAATACAGGTGGGTGTGACACCGCTAATGATAACCTCAGAGGGAACATTCTACTGAGGGGCAAAGCCTGATTTAACGGTGAGAGTCTTAACCATAACATTCCTACCCACCGATGGGACCTCCGCACAATCCTCTAATTGCCACTGTTCATCCCTCCCTCACCTTCCTGTTTGTCCCGAACTGTTCTCTACATCTCCTTCAGCTGGGTGCTCAGTTCGAGCACATAGTGATGTATTCTATCGCAGCGAGGATCAGCAACGGAACCCTCCCATGATGATGGAATCGGGCAGTTACATTGCCCGACCTGTCATTGACTCGTAAGGGGTTAAATCATTCGACCAGCTTGTGGTGGACTGGAGTCACGAGTTTAGCAGGCAGGATCTCAGGCCAGCGTTTGTCAGAGTCCTGCATGGCCTTAGCAAGGGAGGGTTTAAGAGTTCTGTTCATTCACTCCACCATGCCTGAACTTTGTGGATGGTCGGGTGTGTGAAATGTCAGTTTAATGCCCATCAGCTGACATGTGGTTTTTACAACTCTTACAGTGAAATGGCTCCCCGGTCGGAGAATATCTGCGACAACATCCAACTCCCCCAACTGGGCATCCCCTCCTCAGCTACAACCCTTGCCACAGCGTTAGCTGATCAGTTCTGGGTAGGGTAGGTACCGACCCACCTGGTAAATTGGTCAATAATCACAAGGTAATCCGTCTTCCCATGGGATTGGGGAAGAGGTCCCATAAAATCCAATTGAACCTGCTCCCAGGGCCCCTTTGGGTGTGGCTAGTGCCTCATTCTAATTTTAATGGGCCAGCCTGGGTTGTATATTAGTGTCATCAGTAAACTTACTAATCATGCCCTTGTACATTCTCATCCAAAATATTGATATCAATAACAAACAGCAATGGGCCCAGCTCCGACCCCTGAGGCACTCCAGTCTGACAAGTTTCCTTCCACGATTCCTCTCTGCTTCCTGCCATCAAGCCAATTGTGTATCCAGCTCCCCCGCATTCGATACGATCTAATCTTCCAGAGCACCCTCCCTTGTGGAACCTTATCAAAGGCCTTACTGAAATCCACATGGACTACGTCTTCTTCCCTGCCCTTGTCAACTTTCCTGGTCACTTCATCAAAGAACTCTAACAAATCTGTGAGGTACGGTCTCCCATTCACAAAGCCGTGCTCACTACTCCAAATCAAACCCTGATTTCCCAAACGCATGTATTTCTTATCTCTCAGAGTCTTCTCAAGTAACTTACCCACCACAGATGTTAGATTTACTGGTTGGTAGCTCACATGTTCATCTTTGTAGCCGTTCTTGAATAATGGCACAATATTCGCTACCCTCCAGTTTTCAAGGACCTCACCCATAGCTTACGATGATGCAAAAATATCAGCCACAGCCCCTGCAGTTTCTTCTCTTGCCTCTCGCAGTGTTTATATATATATTTGTCAGGACCAGGAGAGTTATCCACCTTCTCCAGTAAATTCCTATATCCTCCATGTACCTCCAGGGGTTCTCGAGATCCCAGCTGCCTGTATCTGGTCCATGCCGACATTTGTTCATGTGAAAGCCTCAATATCTCTTGGCATCCAGGATTCCCTATTCCTGCCACCCAATCCTTTCACCCTCCCAGGAACATACACACCTTGTACTCCAGCAATCTCCCTTTTAAAGGCCTCCCACTTGCCGGAGTTTCCTGAACCTGCAAACAAACTGCTCCAACCAACCCCTGTAAGCTCTTGTCTAATTCCATCAAACTTCACCTTCGCCCAATTCAGAACTTGAACCTGTGGATCAGTTTGGTCCCTCTGCATAACTATTGTGAAATGAATAGAACCATGGCCACTGGTCACAAAGTGTTTCCCCACTGTTCTATGTTCTGTGTCCCCTCTGTGACCTGTCCTGCTCCATTTCCCAAGAGGAGATCGAGGTTTGTCCCTTCCTGAGTAGAACCCTCGATATACTGCTTGGGGAAACGTTCCTGAATGTACTTAACAAATTCCACCCCATCTGAGCTCTCAACGCTATGGCATTCTCAGTCCATGATGGAAAATTAAAATCTATATCAACCTTATTGCTCCTGCAAGTCTCCCCAGTCTCCCTGCATATTTGTTCCTTCAATTCCCGTTGACTGTTTGGGGTCCTATAGTGCAACCCCAATAACGTCACCATCCCCTTCTGATTTCATAGCACCACCCACAAAGCCTCCCTGGATGACCCGTCAGTTATTTCATCTCTGATTACTGCTGTGACACTCGGCTTAATCTAAAAGGTATCTCCCCTCCCGTCCATACACCCCTTCTGTCCCACCTGAAGCTCCTGTACCCTGGTACGTTAATCTGCCAGTCCTGTCCCTCCCTTAGCCATGTTTCTGTAACGGGTACAAGCTACCAGCCTCACGTACCTATCCACTCCCTGAGTTCATCAGCCTTCCCGGTCAGCCCTCTTACATTGAAGTAGATGCAATTTAATCCAATAGGTATTCCTCGCTCCCTGTCATGTTCCAGTCTGACCTGTCTCTTCAAATTCCTCTTTCTGATTACTGTATCTCCTTGAACCTCACATTTGCCTCCCTGCTGTTGAGGATCCCACACCCCTGCCAATCTAGTTTATACCCTCCCTTGGGGCATGAGCAAACCTGGCTGCCAAGATATTGGTCCCCTTCCAGTTCAGGTGTAACCCGTCCCTCTTAGACAGGTCACCACTGCCCCAGAAAAGATCCTAATGATCTCTAACTTGGAAACCCTGCCCCTTGCACCAATTCTTTAGCAACACATCCATCTGCCGTATCCTCCTGTCCTTCCCCTCACTAGCACGTGGCATTGGAAGTAATCAGGAGATTATCACCAATAAGCTCTTGGTTTTTAACGCTCTTCCTTGCGCTCTATAATCATTCTGCAGGACCCATCCCTACTTCTACTTCTGTTATTTGTGCCAACGTGAACAATAACTTCTGGCTGCACACCTTACCCCTTGAGAACATTCTGCAGCCGCTCTGAGACATCCTGGACCCTGGTGCCTGGGAGACAACACACCATCCTGGATTCCCATCAGCACCCACAGAATCCCCTGTCTCTGTCCCCCTAACTATCGAGTGTGCTATCACTAAGGTCCTGTTTCCCTTTCCCGTTTCCCGCTCTGCCCCAGAGCCAGTGGGATTGCCACCGACCAGGATACTGCTGCTTTCCCCTGAACGGTAACAAACCGACCCCACCCGCCCCCAACAGGTTCCCAAACGGGATACTTGTTTGCGAGGAGAATGGCCACAGGGGATTCCTGCCCTAACTGCCATCTCAGCTGCTGTCAGACTGAAACGGAATGTTAAAAGGACGTTACCGGAGCATCCCTGAATTTTTTACTGAGCCGCTGCTCTCTGAAACCTCCCGAAACAAAGCCTTACTGCTCACACTGCTGCCTACACATTGTCCAACAGCACAGCTCTCTCCCCCCACTCCTTATATGCTTTAGTTAGAGAGGGAGGGAAGGAGGGGGCATAAATCTGAGGGAGGGAGTAAACATTTTCGGGGGAAGCAGGGCATTACGAGGCTGCGGGGATTGCAGAAACAGATCACGGGGGAAGGAAACTTGGGTGAGAGAGGGAACACAGGGATGATGGGATAAAGAGAACATGGGGGAGGGGAGACAGACAGCAGGGGGAGGGGGCAAAGGAGATCACAGGGAGGGGACATTGTGGGGAAGAGAGAGCAAGCTGGGAGGGGGAAGAGTGTATGAGTGGGGAAGAGCAGTGCAGGGGAAGCTGAGAAAGAGTGCGCAAAGAGGGGGAGAAAGGACAGCGTGGGGAGGGGGAAGGAGAGTGTGGGGAGGGGGAAAGGAGAGGGTGGGGAGGGGAAAAAGAGAGTGTAGGGAGGGGGGAACGTACATTGGGGAGTGGGGAAGAAAGGAGAGTGTGAGAGGAGAGGAGAGTGTGTGAGGGGAATGGAGAGAGTGGGGATGGTGAAAGAAGAAGGTAGGGAGAGGGGAAGGAAGTGGGTCTTGCTACACAAAGAAACCAACAGGAACAAGCCACCCAAACAAAGAACATGAACAAAGAACAAAGACAATTTACAGCCCAGGAACAGGCCCTTCGGCCCTCCAAGCCTGAGCCGATCCAAATCCACTGTCTCAACCGACTGCTAAGCATCTGTATCCCTCTGCTCCCCACCTACTCATGTATCTGTCCAGACACATCTTAAATGAATCTATCGTGCCTGCCTCTACTACCTCTGCTGGCAACGCATTCCAGGCACCTACTTCCCTGTGTGTAAAATACTTTCCATGTGTATCCCCCTTAAACATTTCACCTCTCAACTTGAACACATGACCTCTCGTCATTGAGTCCCTCACCCTGAGAAAAAATTTATCTGCATCCACCATGTCTGTCTGTAACCTTCAGGATTTTGTAAACCTCAGTCAGGTCCCCGCTGAATCTTCTTTTTTCCAATGAAAACAAACCTAACCTATTCAACCTCACTTCATAGCTAGCACCTTCCATACCAGGCAACATCCTCGTAAACGCTCTCTGCACCCTCTCCAAAGCTTCCACATCCTTTTGGTAATGTGGCCAACAGAACTGTACACAGTATTCTAAATGCAACCGAAACAAAGTCGTGTACAATTTTAAAATGTCCTGCTAGCTCTTATACTCAATACCCCGTCCAATGAAGGCAAGCATACCATATGTCTTCTTGACCACTCTATCCATCTGTGCAGCCACTTTCATGGTACAATGGACCTGAACTCCCAGATCTCTCTGCACATCATCTTTTCCCAAGTCTCTTCTGTTTACAGTCTAGTTTGCTCGAGAATTAGACTTCCCAAAATGCATCACCTCATATTTGCCTGGATTGAACACCATCTGACACTTCTCTGCCCAACTCTCCAGTCTATCTATATTTTCCTGTATTCTTTGACATTCCCCTATGCTTTCTGCTACTCCACCAATCGTCGTTTCATCTGCACACTTATTGAACAGACCAACAATGCCCTCTTCCAGATCATTTATGTAAATCACCATCAACAGTGGCCCAGCACTGATCCCTGTGGAACAGAACAGTCACCTTTCGCCATTTCGAGAATCTCCCTTCAACTACTAGTCTCTATCTCCTGTTGCTCAACCAGTTCTTTGTCCACCTAGTGAGAACACCCTGCACACCATGTGACTTCACTTTCTCCATTAGTTTACCACGGGGAATCTTATCAAATGCCTTATTATATATGACATCGACAGCCTTTCCTCCATCTACCAACTTGGTCACTTCTTCAAAGAACTCTATTAAGTTGGTAAGGCACGATCTCCCCCACACAAAATCATGTTGCTTATCACTGATAAGCCCATTATTTTTCAAATGGAAATAGATTTTATCTCTCAGTACCTTCTCCAGTGACTTCCGCACCTCTGATGTCAGGTTCACTGGTCTGTAGTTATCTGGAATATCCCTACTACACTTCATGCACAGAGGAACAACATGAGCACTCTCCAGTCCTCCAGCACTTTTCCTGTGTTAAGAATGTGACAAAGCTATCTGTTAGGGCCCCAGCTAGTTCCTCTCTTGCCTCCCTCAGCAACCTGGGATAGATCCCAACCGGTCCTTTGGGATTTGTCCACCTTAATATTCTTGAGCCTACCCAACACTTTTTCCCTCCTTACATCAACATGATCCAGAGTAAATAAACTTCTACCTTTAATCTCAAAATTCATCATATCCCTCTCCTCATTGAATACTGATGCAAAACAATCACGAAAAATCTCACCCATTTTCTCAGGTTCGACACACAACCTTCCTTCCTTATGCTTTAGTGGACCAACTCTTTCTCTCGATACCCTCTTGCTTCTTATACATGAAGAAAAGGCCTTGGGAATCTCCTTAATTCTGCTCGCTAAAGTTATTTCATGAGCCCTTTTAGCCCACTTGATTCCTCGTTTTAGATTAGTCCCACCCTCCTGATATCCCTCCAAGGCCCATTCTGTTCTTCACTGCCTGGACCTTATGGATGCTTTCCTTTTCCTCTTGGCTAGTCGCACGATTTCTCCTGTCATCCACAGTTCATGAATCTTGCCTTTTCTTTCCTTTGTTTTCAAAGGGGCATGCCTATCCTACACTATCTTCAACCTATCTTTGAAAGCCTCCCACACAGCAAATGTGGACTTCCCTTCAAATAGCTGCTTCCAATCCTCATTTCCCAGCTCCTGTCAAATTTTGATATCGTTAGCCTTTGCCCAGTTTCGTACATTTCCCTCAGGACCACTCTCATCTATGTCTATGATTGACAGTGTTTCAGACAATTAACGGATTCTCCGGATTGGTCCGAACTATAGAAAGTTATGAAAAACCATCGACCAAGGCACAAAAACCGGGTTCACCTGCAGACGGTTTTTTTAAATCTTCTGGAGGCGTTCTGAGGAGACCAGCACGGCAAGGGTCAGAGACCAGCTGACCAACCAGAGACCAGCTGATCACCCAGAGAGAGAGTGAGGGAGAGAGAAACCAGCTTCACAGACAGAGAAGGAGTGAGAGACAAATAGAGACAGAGAGAGAGTGAGAGCGACAGAGTGAGAGAGAGAGAGGGCCAGACAGACAGAGACAGAGCGAGAGAGACATAGAGACAGAAAGATAGAGAGAGAGAGATTGAGATGCAGAGAGAGAGAGAGACTGCGTATATCTCCAAGCGACTCAGGACTTAAAGCGCCAGTAGGATTACAGATAGCATGCCTGTAATTAAAGGGTATTGTAACTTGTTTCCTGATAAAGAAGGGACTGTGTATATTGGGATTGGCTGATGTTTGTACTGATTTGACCGTTTCGGTATTGGTGACACCTGGGCACATTCCCATTGGAGTTGTCGAACTTGTTTGAAAGAGGAATTGGACAACATCTTCATCTCCGGAATTATCTCATGAACTTCCACTGAGCTGTCTCCAAAGCAATTATATCCCAAAATTGTCTGCAAAGCTCCAACTGAGATTGTTGCCCTGCCTTCTACACTTGCAGCAACACTCCCAGACCTTTATACTCTATTCTGTTTATAATAAATGTCAAAACTCCATTTGCCTTCCTTGTTGGCCACAGAAGATGCAATGATCAGAGGGAGGTCAATGATGTATCTGATGGACAGTGACAGTAAGGGAGAGGTCAGTGACGTCCCCATTGTTGGAGGTCCATCCTGTTCACTGAGACCCCTTCCCTCAGGAAAGGCAGTATGCTGTCCTTACTTGGACCTTCATATGACACCAGATCCTGGAAAATTGGGAATGGGGAATAAATGCTGACCTTGCAGTAATGTACACATTCAGTGTGTGAGAAGGATCAGTGAGTGAAATGTTCTTGTTTAAAGAGGGCAGCTCCTACCCGAGAGGACAGAAGGACAGCTTGGTGACATATTTTCACACTTGGAATGAATTGTCTCGATGCAGCATCAGCTGAAATAATTGTCAAAAATCACACAACACCAGGTTCTAGTCCAACAGGTTGAACGTGTCCACCCCAGTCCCACACCAGCACCTTCACATCATGAAATAGGGTGTGATCTCAGGATGGGGCTCATGGTGTTTGAGTGGACAGTGTTATTGCTGGCAGATTCCAGATTCTGCTTTTGTTATTTCATTATCACGTAACCCCCCTCTGTAATCAGGATTACACTTGTTATTGTAATGGGTTTGTTCATTTCCAGAAATGTGTAAAACAGCAACAAAGCCGAGCAATGCTGTCACCTCGATCTCCCCAAGGAGCTCCCACACAGTATAAGGCAGCGTCTCTGGGAATGCATCAGCTCAGAGTCTCAAACAAGGAGCTTGTCAGCTGCCTGAAGGGACAGATCACCTCACACAGAAAAATGCATCGACCAATTGATCACGTGGAGAAAGTATTCTACACCATCCTTGCTTTTACTGGCATCCCAGGTATGGCGCTATGACAATTGAACTTGTTTTAATTTGCTGCTGATCTGCTCTCTGGTTTTACCGTTTGAACAATAACGTCTCCAGCTCACTGACTGGTCACCCTTATCCAGACACCGGGACAGTGACAGCAATTCACTGAGCAGCATTCTCGGTACAATCCTACACTGACAGAGACTCCCAACCTCACTGCTGCTGCAGCATTTTCTGTTCTCAGTGTTGTGTCATCTGTTCCAGTTTGATATGGCTTCAAGGTATGAGGAGAGATCAGGCAGGTTAGTTCTGAAGAAGGGTCACTCGACCCGAACTCAGTGCTCTCTCCCACAGATGCTCTAGACCTGCTGCGCTTCTTCTGATTTCATTACGTAAATGAAGCCAGGTTGATGGAGAATTTTGAAGGTTAAGGGATGATCTGAGTGAAGTCCAACAAAATATTAAAAGGAAAACATGAACTATTTCTACTGGTTGCAGATTTAGAACAAAGGATCATAGTCTGTGAATGGGGCTGAGAGCGTTCAGGAAAGATGTCAGAAAGCTCTTCTGTGCACAGAGGGTGGGAAAGGTTTGGAACTCTCTTACACACACACAGACATGGATGCTGCATCAGTTGGGAATTTTAAATCTCAGATTGTTCTTTTTTTTGGCAAAGCAAAGGAATTGAAGAATTTGCGCCTTGTTCTGATTTGTAAAGCTTCATCTACCGTCGCTTCCCGAAATTCTCTCCTCACACTTTTTGGTCAGGAGATTGACATTTTGACAGATTGCCCTCCTGGTCCCTCCACATTGAGATGTTGGTGGGTAGGTTTACAGTTTAAATATTACAGTAAATCTAAAACTCCCACATTGTCATTAAGGGAGTCCTGCATGCTCTGCTGTACTGCACTTGCTTAAGATATATGGTGTAGTTGTGTTTGAAATCTCACACAGGTTCTGGTGACCTGTTTTATAATCCTGCCATGGCTCCGATCAGGATTTAGTCCAATGACAGGATCAGGAAATAACTGTTTCTCTGGAGAAGGGAAGAGTTTGGATTATTGACAGTCCAATAGCTAGTGCCATAAATGACTTGGGATTGAGGATTCTAATGGGGTTCTGTACCTTACCATGCAACCACAGAAAATCATAGACTTCCTTCTGCTCTCCTAGGAGTGGCTGTGAGCTCAATATCTGCCTAAACTCTAGAATCTCGAGATTGACTGGGCTGGAGGGCAATCTGTAGTGAATGTTAAAGTCTGATACGCAAACTCACTCACACCCAACCACTCCCAATCACACAGTGCATGGGACTTTATTGGTAAAACCTTGTTGTTGCTCTCTGGAATGGTTCGGGGTATTTCTGATCAATAATTTGTTGTTTCTTTTCCCATTTGTCTCCCACAGTAAATTTGCTAGCAGTGACAGTCCTTTCCAGGCAAAACTGTGGTGTTTCCCCTTGCACTACCCGTTACCTGGTGTTTATGGCAGCTGCCGATCTGATGGTCATTATTACTGAGGTTATACTGTGGAGATTACCTTTCTATTATTCCCCGCAGTCTTTCCTGGACATCACTCCTGTGTGCAGTGTTATTGGGACACTGTGTCGTGCAGCCAGGGACTGCTCTGTCTGGTTCACCGTCACTTTCTCCTTTGACCGATTTGTGACCATTTGTTGTCAGAAGCTGAGAACAAAATATTGCACTGAGAAAGCTGCGACTGTGGTTCTAGCAACAACCTGCACCCTGTTCTGTCTGAAAAACATCCCCTTCTATTTTCAATATGAGCCTGAGAGGATAATCAACAATGTGCCATTCTACTGCAAAATAAAGTTAAGCTACTTTACTGAGACTTGGTGGGTGGTATTAGATTGGCTTGATACAGTTTTAACCCCTTTACTGCCATTCGCTTTAATTCTGTTGCTCAATGCTCTGACAGTCAGACACATTTTAGTGACCAGTCGAGTCCGGAAGAGGCTGAAGGGTGAGAGCAAAGGAGAGAATCACAGAGACCCAGAGATGGAGAGCAGAAGGAAGGCTGTGATTTTGCTTTTCACCATCTCTGGAAGTTTCATCCTCCTGTGGTTAACTTATTTTGTGCATTTCTTATATTATATCATTGAAGGAATCAATCCTGATGATTACTCGCCTTTTCTATATCACTTCAGTGCAGTTGGTTACATGCTGCGGGACCTAAGCTGTTGCACAAACACATTTATTTATGCAGCAACATTGTCTCAGTTCAGAGCGAAGATCAGTAACGCAGTAAAATGCCTGGTTACACGGATTCCTTGTGTTGTGAATAAATAAAACTCCTCCGTGAAGCCCACAGGAGGGTCCGACTGTTTCCAAACCATGAAATGATTTTGTTTTATTCACTCGTGGGATGTGGGTATCACTGACTGAGTCTGTAGTTATTCCCCATGCCGAATTGCCCCTGAGAAGGTACTGCTGAGCTGCCTTTAACACTGATGGAATAACAATATATTTCTAAATCAGGATAGTGAGTGACTCAGAGGGGAATTTGAAGGGGGTGATGTTCCCATCTATCTGCTGCCCTTGTCCTTCGAGGTGGAAGTGCTTGTGGGTTTGGAAGGTGCTGTCTGAGGATCTTTGGTGAATTTCTGCAGTGCACAGTATAGACACGGCACTGCTGGTTAAGTAAGGCTTTATATTTGGTCAGTTGCTTTCCCCCAAACAGTACTCGGGAATGTCTCCAAACCGTCTTCCTCCTCTCACCAAAACAAAAGGGCTCTGTGCCCCAATTGGGAAGTTGACTGGTTTCAGTATTTTCCTTTAGTTTCTCTGTCGTCTCGGGGATTTAGAACAGTGGGAATGGAGGTTCGGGCAGTTGAATGTCCCTCTTGTAGAATGTGGGAGGTAAGGGTCACCACTAGTGTCCCTGCGAACTGCATCTGTGGGAAGTGCCCTCAACTCCAGCTGCTCAAAAACAGCGTTAAAGAACTGCTGCCCCCGAATGAATTGATTCCCACAGGTGAGGTGGGACTGACTACCTTTAATATCAAGGCCACATTTGTTTGAGGTTTGGAATGTTGCTACAAGTAACTCACCTCCTGACTCCCCAAAGCCTGTCCACCATCTACAGAGCGCAAGTCAAGAGTGTGACAGAATGCTCCCCACTTGTCTGGATGACTTCAACTCCAACAACAGCGAGTAAGTTTGATACCATCCAGGACAAAGCAACTGCTTAGTTGGTACCACATCCACAAACACCCACTCCCTCCACCACTGTTTCTCAGCAGCAGCAGTGTGGACCATCTCCAACATGAACTGCAGAAATTCACCAAAGGTCCTCAGACAGCATCTTCCTAACCCACAAACTCTACCATCCAGAAGGACAAGAGCAGCAGATTGATGAGAACGGAAATCCCTGCACATTCACCTCAAAGCCACTCACCATCCTGACTTGGAAATATATCACCGTCCCTTCACTGGGTCAGAATCCTGGAGCTCCCTCCCTAACAGCATTGTGGGTCTACCTACACCACACGGACTGCAGTGGTTCAACAAGGCAGCTCATCCCCACACATTATGGAGGAACAACTGGGAACAGGCAGCATTCCCAGCCAGGTCTGGACCAGCGATGCTCACGTCCCGCAAGTGAATAAGACAAAGTGCATGCAGGTAAATGCAGAAACAGCAGTGAATCTGATCAGCACACCACCGTCTTCACTGGGGATGTTCGGGATGGGCCAGAAATGCTATTTTAGTCAGAGATCCACACATCTCATGTACAAAGTAATAATAATTGAGATTGACAGTAGAATTTAGGATTAGAAACATCATCAACAAATTGAAATTGAGCATCAGGTCAAAACGAGTCTCTAAGAATAGACAATGATAATAGATTGGCAGCTGATGTAAAACGTTGGTCACTCTGCACACCGGATAATGGGAATAAGACAAGGACTAATTCTGTCCCAAAATTGCAAATGTAGGTTGTACACTCCGAGCTGAGGTAATAAATGAGAAATTAAGATTTGTTTTATGGGGGATAAATAAGATGGGACAGCCACAGGAAGAGCTGTGGGAGCAGAGTACCTGTGTATATTAAAGACTGTGGGAGAGAGATCCTTGTGGGAGCTAATTACTGCAGAAGCTGGGATCTGTACTGAAAACAAAAAATGCTGGAAATCACAGCAGTCAGGCAGCATCCATGGAGAGAGGGCAGGCTAATTCTTTGAGTTTATCTCCATCGGAGATAGATCGGTGATCAGTCGGGGAATCAAGTGTTACAGGGAAAGGGCAGGAAAGGGGCTGTGAGGAATGTCGGATCAGCCACGTTCCCATGAATGGTGGAACAGGCTGGAGGGGCCAAATAAATGGCAGGTCCGAGGGGAGCACTGAGGATAAAAGGGAGCTTGGTGTACAATCCATAGATCCCTGAAGCTGTTAAGGGATGCTAGTCTTCATTAGCCAGCGATTAGAATATCGAATATGGAACACAGAATCTGTAGAGACCCCAGAATGTTGCTATCTTATAAATGAGGCCTTCCTGAGGAATTGGAGACCATCACACATTCAGGCGGATGGGAAATGGGCAGCAGGTTATCAAGTTGCATTCCCGGTGGGATGTGGAAAGGAAATGTTGTGGTTATAAATTAGCAGGAGGAGGTTATTTGGGAGTAAGGAGAACTCATGTCAAAATCCAAGAACATTTTTATTGGCCTGAACTGTATAAAGATGGAGTCGAATTTTGGAGGACATTTCATATCTGTCAGGAAATTGGAAACTTTCAGGCAGTGATAAAGTCTGCAACTTTAATATCAATTCCCGCATTTGGGGAACATTTTACAAGGGTGTTAATTGATTGGATAGTGTTGTACCAAAATTAATAAAATTCACAATTAGAAGTAAGTAAATCAAATTTATTAAATCCAAACCTATTGGGAGGGGCAGTGTGATTGTGCCCCTAACTGTGGAACTTGACCAGGCCCTCCCTCCTTGAACATCAGGGACAGCAGTTTTTATAGTCTGGATGGCAAGTACAACAAAAGACCGCGAAAGATGGTTTCTTGTTGTTCTGTACATGCACACACGGAGATCGCCATTGTGTTCTGTAAGTATTTCTTGTTTAGTTCGTTCCTGTTTTCAGTTCCCCCCTTGTGGTCCGAGACATGCCGGAGCATGATGAACAGACCACCACCATCCAGTAATGATCAGTGGGGTAGGATTATAATCCTGAAACTGTTTCCCTTCCTGCTGGATATTATCAGCCTCCAAGCGGATGAGATCCGCTTGGTCAGTTATATTGTCTGAGGTATCCGGAATGTATGTGCCGCACTAGGCCCCAATAACAGCACAGGGGCCACCTTGTGCCACTCACAAATAGGAGAAAGTGAGGATTGCAGATGCTGGAGATCAGAGCTGAAAATGTGTTGCTGGAAAAGCACAGCAGGGCAGGCAGCATCCAAGGAGCAGGGGAATCAACGGTTCGGGCATGAACCCTTCTTCAGGAAAAAGGGCTCATGCCCGAAACGTCAGTTCTCCTGCTCCTTGGATGCTGCCTGACCTGCTGCGCTTTTCCAGCAACATTTTCAGCTCCACTCGCACGACAACACAACAGTACGGGTGGCAATGACCTCAGCCGACACCTCGGAGATGGCCATGCTTACCGCTGCAAAGCCATCGGCAGTCTCATTAGCCAGCCTTTCCAAGGTGGAGGCCATATTGATCAGTTCCCTAGCAGCCTTAGCACTCCCATAGGCAGGGAAGGTGAACATACAGAATCGCTCGGTCTCAGTGATGGACCGTTTGGATTGAGGTGGATGCAGTTTGGGATTAACGCGGAGGGAACTGTAATGGTGAACAAAAGGTGGCACATAGGCAAGGGAGCAAGATCCAGACCAATATGGAGGGAGCCAAGGGTAGGCCTTGGCAACACGGTCAGAGTAATTCTCATTGTAAGGCCTCAGATAATCAGTCGGAATTGAAGTCCAAATGGTTTTGTACGTTTTCCCTGTCGTCATGTTGACAACCTCAAGGCTCAGAATATTCCAGAAAGAAACGATCGGTGGGCGGACCGGGTAAGGAGCAGGGAATGGGAACATTTGCTTGTTCCGGCATTCCACCCTGATGTGGAATTAAAACAAATCGCCCCCGTGGGCGTTCCTTCACCCGCGGTGTTTGTGAGGGTCAGAGCCAGAGGGGGGTATGTTAAAGGATGTAGTGAGGCCGGAACCAACCTTTATAGTTTTGCATGTTATAACCCGTGGTCTCCCAGGTGACCTCATCATTGGCAGCAGAAATGGTCTGGTCAGGGCCTCACATGAATGACCGGGGAGATTCTCTGTCAGACCTAACCCCCGCCCATCCCCCAAATGGATAAATGTGAGGATCTGTTCTGGTCCAATCACCATTCCACCGATTTGGATTTATTCAACGGAATGGGACTCAGGGGAATCCCCCCCAATAGAGTGTGCAGGGATTCGAGTACACACCCAGCATTTCGAGATGTTATTTTGCTGTGTGTGCTGATATAACATGGTTAGGTATGTATTAACATGGAACCCCGCGCCTACTCCGGGGAGCAGGACTGAGGGAGGCACAATTCATTTGGTGCTGAGAAGAATCTGACCCATAACCTTCCTACCCACCGATGGGACCTCCGCACAATCCTCTAATTGCCTCTGTTCATCCCTCCCTCACCTTCCTGTTTGTCCCGAACTGTTTTCCACATCTCCTTCAGCTGGGTGCTCAGTTCGAGCACATAGCGATGTATTCTATCACAGCGAGGGCCAGCATCGGAACCCTCCCATGATGATGGAATCGGGCAGTTACATTGCCCGACCTGTCGTTGACTCATAAGGGGTCAAACCATTCGACCGGCTTGTGGTGGACTGGAGTCACGAGTTTAGCAGGAAGGACCTCAGGCCAGAGTTTGTCAGAGTCCTGCATGGCCTTAGCAAGGCAGGGTTTAAGAGTTCTGTTCATTCACTCCACCATGCCTGAACTTTGTGGATGGTAGGGTGAGTGAAATTTCAGTTTAATGCCCATCAGCTGACATGTGGTTTTTACAACACTTCCAGTGAAATGGCTCCCCGGTCGGAGTCAATCTGGGATGGCACCCAACTCCCCCACCTGGACATCCCCTCCTCAGCTACAACCCTTGCCACAGCGTTAGCTGATCAGTTCTGGGTAGGGTAGGTCCCGACCCACCTGGTAAATTGGTCAATAATCACAAGGTAATCCGTCTTCCCATGGGATTGGGGAAGAGGTCCCATAAAATCCATCTGTAACTGCCCCCAGAGTCCCTTTGGGCGTGGCTGGGGCCCCATTCTAATTTTAATGGGCCAGCCTGGGTTGTACTGGGCACACGTCACACAGCGGTGACAGAATCGAGTGAAATCTCTGCCCATGCCCTTCCACCACCATTGCTTCCCGATGTTGGTTATCATAGCATCACGCCCCCACCTGGGAAATGCCAATGTGTAATTACATCCTGAGAAGGATCCTTTTATCCCCACTTTCAGCTCACCCCAGCCTCTCTGACTCTCACTGTGTCTGTGTCTGACCCCATTGTGTTCAAAGTGATACAATGCCACCCTCTGGTGGCCTCCCTCTGCCACTGCACAAGAGCAGGTTTTTTTGCTGTCGGGACAATTTGCTCCTGTCCCTGTCCATTCCATTGTCTGTAAACTGCAGGCCCTGTTCCCTGTCCAAATTAATTCCAGCAATAACAACCCGCCCAGCCCTGACTTTACCCCCTCATATTTTATGCCCCATCTTGCAGTGCCCACTGTTTTATGTCTCTCACTTTTGCCCTCCACAATCCCACCGCCAACAATTTTGCCCCCTGCCAATTGTGCCCAGAGCTGGGGGAGTCAAAAATGGGTGTGGGGGGAATATATTTTCTCTCATTTTGTCCCGCTCCATTTTTTTTGTTCCTCTCCAGTTTTTTGAAACTGCCCCAATTGAGCAACTTCCTCCCCCACTGACCCCACCCCCGGTTTTCTGCCCTAGCATTTTTGCCCATCCCCAGAGTTATTACCCCCACCCAACTCTTACACTTTCCCCCAAACATATTGCCCCCCACCACCTTGTCCTGGTCTAATTGCCCTTTCTCCATACTGCCCCCACTGCCATTCCTACCTGCATCCCCCCACTGGATATAAAAGCCCCCTCTGTGTCTCCATCGTGTACAATAACCGACTCCCCTCCCCTCCCCCCTTCACTGGGCCCTCACCCCTGGGCTGTAGGGGGTGAGGCACGGGGAGCATGCACACTGACTGACTGGGCTATAAACTGTGTGCTTTTTCATGCACAGCAAGATCCCATGCTCCCCCTCCACTGTCCTCAGTGAGAAAGGGGCTTTCTCACCCCTACCCCCACCCCCACTCATCGTTGGGACAGCAATGGGAGACACAGGGAACAGCAAGATCCCACTGTGATAACAGCATGTGCAGCACCAAGTGCTACTGAGTTCAAATCTACCCTGGGACAGGAACAGCAGGACAGAGGGAGGGAGGGACAGATAGGGAAGGGGAGAGAAAGCGAGTGAGATGAGGGACAGAGAGAAAGGGAGTAGAGAAAGCGAGTGAGATGAGGGACAGAGTCTGAGGGAGGGACACAGAGTGAGCCAAGGACAGAGAAAGATCCCAGGGAGAGACAGAAGGACAGAGATGGGGAGAGAGAGAGAGGCACAGTGTGAAACCAGGGAAAGAGAGAAACACCCAGGCAGAGAGAACAAAGGACAGAGAAAGATCCCAGGGACTGAAACTCCCAGGTAGAGAAACAGGGGACAGACAGGAGAGCGTGTAAAACCCAGGGAGAGAACAGGACAGAGAGAACAAAACACTTAGGGAGGAGTAGACAGGACAGAGAGAGACAGAGAAAGACAGAGAGAGAGAAATGCCTAACACAGGGAGGGAGGGGGAGAGAGAAAGTAAAAGTCCAGGGAGAGAAATCCAAAGGTGAGACAGAGAGTGTGAGAGACATCCAGAGAGAGGGAGAGAATGAGGGAAGAGCAGCCACAGGAGAGAGATACAACAGACAGCTAGTGAAAGAGACGGGGGTTGATGGTATGAAGCCGATAGAATGATCCTCAGGCAGGAACAACAAGACCCCACAGGGTTGACGCAGAGAGGGGTGTGGGGAGAGGTTAGCAGGGAGGCTGGAGATTGAACAATCCAACACTTCCAGGAAAGGAGGATCCAGAGATTTGTAGGAAGGGAATCTACAGGGGAATGTGAACAGGGAGGAGATGGAAAGGATGGGGATTGAAGGAAAAATGTGGGACAGACAGAGACAGAGAGAGTGAGCTGGGGACACAAAGGGAGAGGTGGGAGCTGGACAGCAAGAGGGAGGCAGTGACATCTGTGGGATCAGACTGTGCAGCAGCTCCCTCTCCATCTTTCTGCCCCTTTGCTCCCAGCCCAGAACTTGCTCCTTGTGATAAATATCCGACAGAGACGGCCTGAACCCCACAATTCTAGTGTGTGTGTGTGTGTGTGTGTGTGTGTGTGTGTGTGTGTGTGTAAATGAACAAGGAGACAGGCCAGTTTCTGATTGTTCTCTCTCTCTCTCTCTGAATGTTTCTGGCTCTTGTCTGACGATTCCAGGCGGCAGAAATGATTTGATTCTGTCAGTCTCTGCACCGTCCTGAGGTTCAGCTCCCGGATCCAATCTCCTCCTCTGGGAACTGACAGAGACAAATAAAAATTGATTTGAAATAAAATCCAACAGTGGTTCCAGAAGCACAGCAAGATCCCACTGCTCTTTGGCCTTCCACAATCTCTCACTTTACTGTGATACTGGTTCAGTTTAATTATTGCATCATTCATGCATTGCATCACATCACAGCAACATCGAAACACAAAGGAATCACAATAGACCAGTTAACCAGAGGCTAGAAATACACACAGCAAGATCCCACTGCAGCAGTGTGACATCAGACAGATCATGTGTGTCACTGGCGTTGGTTAAGGGTTCGATTCTGTCTCCAGGACAACAGAGGGACCAACCCGACTGCTCAACAAATTCCAAACACTTGTCCCTCTGTTCGCCCCTCTCTGTAACCTCCCCACTCTCTCTCCATCTCTGATACCTCTATCTGTTACTCCCCACCCCGTGTTCCTTCTCTCTTTCTCTCTGTTCCTCCGAGCTTACTCTCCATCTCTGAGATCTCTCTTTGTGTTTTTCTCTCTAATTTAATCCTGTACACTGTAATCTTTATTCCCCTCCACTTTAAATAACAACGGCTCATTTATCATCCTACCCTCTCTATGACGCACATTCCTCTGACATTGTGACAAGACTTTACAGAGGGTCAGATATTTTGGGTATTATTTCCCTCCTCGGGAGCCCTGCCTCACAGATCCTGGAGGTTAACCTGTTTGTGTCACAATCCCAAAACCCTGGTTACTTTAAACCCAGGCTTCAAACCCATTTTAAAAACAACAGGGCCACAATCTGACAGGACCCAATTAACCAGAGGGCCCTACAAACCAGGCCTCCACACTCCCCCAACCCCCGCAGTGAAGAATAAACCTCGGGGTTATAAACAGACCACCTCTCACCTGGGCCCCACAGGCTGCAGCCTGGCAACCAGGCCTCAGGCCTCTGGCCCGTGCTCCCCTCTGGAGGTTGCTCTTGTCCAAGGGTTTCCTGTCCCAGGCATTTTGGATCTTCACTTTCCAGCTTTCCCAACAAAGGTTCTTCAGGATAAAAGGGAGAAAAGATAATTTAGGGAGGTCGGGGCGGTGAGCGAGAGCACTTTGATGCAAAATTACACAGCAAGATCCCAGTTTTAAAAGTGGCCCCTGCACCCCCCCATAACTCATCCCCAGTACATTGCAGACTATCACAACAACATCAAAATACAAACAAATCAGAAGACAGCAATTAACCAAAATAAACACATGCACCAAACAGGGAGAGCTGCTTGTTCTCAACAGCGACAGAGAAAACAGCTCATTTGAAGAATAAATCTAAATAATTTTTGTCCACATTTATCTTCCTTCGTGGAGAAGTTTATGAAGAAAAACACCTTCGACCACAAGTCCATCAGGAAGTGGTCAGCACGTAGTGTCCTCGAGACCCTTCTGGAAAAGGAGAGGGCAGATCCTATCGAGTAGTTCCCTGAGAGACTATCAAAGCCATTTGGCAGAATGCCTCATCGTCAGAACTTTCCAACAAGCACCAAGACATGGCTTGGCTGGTGGTGAGAAGGGCTCTGCCTGTGAGATCCTTTATGCACGCCTGGACTCTCAGCCGCACTGCACGCTGCCCTCGAAGCGGCTGCGGGGGGAAGAGACTGTTGCACACCTCCTTCTGGAATGTGCCTATGCAGAGGAAGTCTGGAGAGGAATGCAGTGGTGTTTGTCGAGGTTCGTCCCGAGCAGCGCCGTGACGCGGGACTCCGTGCTCTACGGCCTGTTCCCTGGGACGCACACTGAGACGAACATCAACTGCGCCTGGAGGATCATCAACTCGGTGAAGGGCGCTCTCTGGGTGGTCCGAAACCTGTTGATCTTCCAGCTGAAGGAGTTGACCCCGACTGAGTGTTGCAGACTGGCACATTCCAAGGTCCAGGACGACGTGTTGAGGGACGCGCTGAAGCTTGGGGCAACTGCCACAAAGGCGCGGTGGGGAAAGACCACCGTATAACATCTGCCTGCCTAACAGGGGGCCCATGCAGTCATTTGGGCTCTGCTGACGCCTCAGCTAATTATATGGGCATATGGTTGAAAAATGTATAGACCTGTATAAAAATGATGAATTCTGATCTCTGTATGTAAATGTTTACATATGTATGGCATGACCAACTGTACAGACTATCAAATTATTTTATGAATAAAGTGTATTTTTGAAATTTAAAACAATCTTCAATGAGTGGTTTGTGGACTCCACCCCTGCAATCACTGACACATTGTAACATCTGTCAGTCTGCTCCCTGGGGTGCTCTCTGTGTCATTGAGATGTTAATTCCCAGGACAGGAGCCTTGTTTGATCTTGCTGCCCACTGAGATGTTAATTCTGGGACAGTAAAGTGTTACTGTTTCTGGTTTGTTCAACTTTGTTTGAAGCCTTGTTAGTTGTGCCAGTGCAGTTTGAAAATGTCTAACATTGGTACCAACCTAGCGTCTAAGAGCCAGCCTTTTGACCCCCTGACACACACAGGTCTGGGAAGAGAGGGGGATATTTGCTGAGGATCTCTCAGAACTTTCCTGCTGTACCTGTAGTTTCCAAACTCGAACTCACTGTCTATATCCCTGTCTGCCTGTTTGTTTCTCTCTCTCTCTCTCTCTCTCTTCTCTGTCCCTGTCTGTCTCTCCCTGCTCTACTCTACATGCAGCCATTTCCAACTTGACCTTCAATCTTTTATTTCCTTTCCTTTTCTCTAATATATCGGCAGAGTTTGGGAATTTCAAACATCAATCACATGCCAGCCGCTCAACACCCTCTCTGCTACACCCCTCCCTCCCCAACACACACACACATGTGTGTATGTGTGTGTCTGTCCATCTGAGTGCACAGTTTCAGTGTCAATGTTGTCACTCCATAATGTGTGTGTAAACCACGTCTTATGTCCCTGTCCCAGTAATGATCCACAAACCATACACCGTCCCGCACTCTCATTCACCCACACTCTCACACTTGTACACACACACAGCCTGGCACACTACATTCAGTACTTGACACACACACTCTCTCTCTCACACACACACACACACATGTCCCATCAGATATCCACACTGATCTGCACACTTACACACACAGGCACTCACAATCCAAGACTCCCACTCTTACAGACAAATGCATACTCGAACAATTTCTCATACACTATGACAATCACACATACAGTAAAATGAGAGGTCTGCAGATGCTGGAGATCAGACCTTAAAATGTGTTGCTGGTTAAAGCGCAGCAGGTCAGGCAGCATCCAAGGAAAAGGAAATTCGACGTTTCGGGCACAAGCCCTTCATGATTCCTGATGAAGGGCTTGTGCCCGAAACGTCGAATTTCCTGTTCCTTGGATGCTGTCTGACCTGCTGCGCTTTAACCAGCAACACAATCACACATACACTCTCACACACACACTCACTGTCTCTCATATGTACACACTCACTGACACATACACAGACTCACTGTCTCTCACACTCACTAACACACTCACTCTCACACACTCTTGCTCACACATGCTCACAATCACACACTGACATACTCACTCGCACACACGTTGTCTCACATATACTCTCACACATACATTCTCACGCTCTCGCACACATACACTCTCATTCTCTCGAATACGTGCACACCCTTTCTCTCCCAATTGCACACTCTCTCTCTCTCACCCTACATTCTTTCCCTCGCACATGCACATTCTCTTTCTCACTTGCAGACACTCTTTGTCTCTCACATGTACACACCATCTCAAAGCACACACACTCTTTCTCACTTGTGTACACTCTTGTTCTCTCTCATACACACTTTCTCTCACACACACACTCTCACAAACACCCTTTCCCTCGCACACATGCAAACTCTCTGTCACACATAAATTCTCTCTGTCTCGCATGCACACTTTCTCTCGCACACATGCACACTCTTTCCCTTGAACATGTGTGCACTTTTTCACACGCGCGCACACTCTTTTTCTTGCACACGTTCACACTCTTTCTCTGCACGTTCACAGTTTCACACACGTTCACACTCTGTCTCACACATTATCTTTCTTACTCTCACACGCTCTTTATCTTTCACATGTGCTCACACACTCTTTCTCACTTGCGTACACCCTTTGTCTCTCTCACACAGACTTTCATGCTCATGCTTTCTTTCTCTCCCAAGCGCGCACACCTTCAATGAGCTGTCTCTATTTTCTGCAAAGGGAATTCACATTTTGATGATGCATTAATGCAGCACAGAGAACAGCTTTTGAGACATTCCTCATTGTGACAGGAATTCAGCCCCAATCTGAAACTTGGAGAGATGTAACAGAACAGAAATGACCCAGCAGCTTTCTCTGTTCCTCTCCCAATGTAACATTTCACTGGTTAGTTTATCTTGTCTTCGGTCTATTATCCAACAAGCATCCCTTCACATCTCCCATTATTTCAGTTCTACTGACATTTCACCAGACTCCCCACATCGAAACCATCCCCATCTAAATCTCCGGGCCAAGGTAGTGAGTGGTGTTAGATTCAGAGTAAAGCTCTCACTACCTGAAATGTTTCATATTTCCTGCCCACATTCAGCGTGGGGTTAGATATTGATTAAGTCACCCACTTCCCTCATCCTGTCCTCATCAAAGACACTCAGGGCAGCTCCATGACTGGGTTAGATAGAGAGTATGTGTCACTCCACATTTTCCCCATCTGAATCTCCCAGAGTTGGTTAGAATAGAGTTAGATACAGAGTAAAATTCCCTCTACACCGTGCATTCAAACACTCCCAGGCAGCGACAACACGGTGTCAGATGCAGACTAAATCTCCCTCTCGAGTGTCCCTTCAAACATTCCTCGCTCAGTGACAGCACAGGGTTAGCTACAGAGTAAATCTCTCTCTACAGTGTCCTATCAAACACTCCCAGGACAGGAAACACAAGGGGTTAGATGCAGGGTAAATCTCCCTCTCGACAGTCCCATCAAATACTCCCAGGACAGGGAACACAAGGGGTTAGATGCAGGGTAAATCTCCCTCTTCACTGTCCCATCAAACACTCCCAGGACAGGGAACACAAGGGGTTAGATGCAGGGTAAATCTCCCTCGCCATTGTCCCATCAAATACTCCCAGGACAGGGACAATATTAGACAATAGACAATAGACAATAGATGCAGGAGTAGGCCATTCTGCCCTTCGAGCC
Organism: Hemiscyllium ocellatum; assembly: GCF_020745735.1. NCBI lineage: Eukaryota > Metazoa > Chordata > Chondrichthyes > Orectolobiformes > Hemiscylliidae > Hemiscyllium > Hemiscyllium ocellatum. Next base: position 15,133,678 of record NC_083444.1, read on the forward strand.
TGCACCACCATTCAATATGATCATGGCTGATCATCCTTAATCAGTATCTTGTACCTGCCTTATCTCCATAACCCTTGATTCCACAATCCTTGAGAGCTGTATCCAACTCTTTCTTAAATGAATCCAGAGACTGGGCCTCCACTGCCCTCTGGGGCAGAGCATTCCACATAGCCACCATTTCCTGGGTGACGAAGCTTCTCCTCATCTCTGTCCTAAATGGTCTACCCCGTATTTTTAAGCTGTGTCCTCTGGTTTGGCACTCACCCATCAGCTGAAACATGTTTCCTGCCTCCAGAGTGTCCAATCCTTTAATAATCTTATATGTCTCAATCAGATCCCCTCTCAGTCTTCTCAACGCAAGGGTATACAAGCCTAATCACTCCAGTCTTTCAGTGTAAGGTAATCCCGCCATTCCAGGAATTGACCTCGTGAACCTACGCTGCACTCCCTCAATAGCCAGAATGTCTTTCCTCAAATTTAGAGACTAGAACTTCACACAGTACTCCAGGTGTGTTCTCACCAGGGCCCTGTACAGCTGCAGAAGAACCTCTTTGCTTCTATACTCAATCCCTCTTGTTATGGAGGCCAGCATGCTATTAGCCTTCTTCACTACCTGCTGTACCTGCAAGATTACCTTCACTGACTGGTGTACAAGAACACCCAGATCTCTCTGTACTGCCCCTTTACCTAAATTGATTCCATTTACGTCGTAATCTGCCTTCCTGTTCTTGCCACCAAAGTGCATAACCATACATTTATCCACATTAAACTGCATCTGCCATGCATCTGACCACTCACCTAACTTGTCCCGGTCACCCTGTAATCTCCTAATATCCTCATCACATTTCACCCTGCCACCCAGTTTAGTATCATCAGCGAATTTGCTAATGTTATTACTAATACCATCTTCTATATCATTAACATATATTGTAAAAAGCTGCGGTCCCAGCACTGATCCCTGCGGTACCCCACTGGTCACTGCCTGCCATTCCGAAATGGAGCCGTCTATCACTACTCTTTGTTTCCTATCAGCTTTCAATCCAAGTTAGTACTTTGCCCCCAATACCATGCGCCCTAATTTTGCTCACGAACCTCCTATGTGGGACTTTATCAAAAACATGGGTTTAGGTACAAAGGGGTTTGTGTGTGGGAGATCTTGATCCATCCAGATAGTCCCATCAATTACACAGGGAGATTGATGGACTGGGTGAATGGGCAAACTGTGTTAGATGGGGTTCAGTGCAATCATGTGGTTATCAGGTTGGAGTACATAGAGGGAGCAGAATGGAGGGTTACAAGAACGATCTTGGGCCTTGGGATTACATTCTGAGGAGAGATTGAGGCCGGTTTCCTGTCGCACTGAGAAGGTTAAGGGATGATCTGATCAATATCTTCAAGATATGAACAGTGCCAGACAGGGTCGATCAAGATCAATGATTCCCACTGGTTGGAGATTCTAGAAGGAGAGGGAACAGAGTCTGGGAATGTGGGCCCAGAGCGTTCAGGAGGGATGTTAGGAAGCACTTTGACACACAAAGGGTGGGAGAGGTTTGGAACTCTCTTCCACAAACAGCAATGGATGGTGGATCAGTTGTTCAGGTTAAATCTGACACACTGTTCCCATCAACACTCTCAGGACAGGGACTGTGTGTGGTATAGGTAGACTCCAAGAATCCCTACAGTGTGGAAACAGGCCCTCCGGCCCAACAAGTCCACACCGACCCTCCGAAGAGTAACCCAACCAGACACATTCCCCTACCCTATTGTCCAGAATTATCCCTGACTTATGCACCTAATCTAAACATCCTTCAACAGTGTGGGCAATTTAGCATGACCATTTCACCCTGACCTGCCCATCTTTGGAGTGTAGGAGGAAACCAGACCACCGGGAGGAAACCCACGCAGACACGGAGAATGTGCAAACTCCACACAGACAGTCGCCAGAGGTTGGAATCGAACCCGGGTCCCTGGCGCTGTGAGGCAGCAGTGCCAAACACTGAGCCACCCTGCCACCCCTCAGCAGTAAAGCTCCCTTTAGTGTATCCCCATCAAACACTTCCAGGGAAGGAGTTACAAACAGAATCAATCTCCTTCTCCCCTGCCCCCATCATTCCCTCCCTGGTTAGGTAAAGCATTGAGTTTGATACAGAGTAAAGCTCCCTCGATGAGATCACAATCAAAACATTTAACGGCAGGTATAATCTGATGAGAGATGCTGATTGAAACTTGGGCCCGCCTCTCCCCATCTTACACACACACAAAACAAAAATGGAAGAACTCCACATATTCAACACCAATTTCTTTGTTTGACGCTCTGTTCTGTTCTGATTCACTGTCAGATTTCTGGCTCTGAACATCCTCACGGAGAGTCGATTTTATCTCATGTGCCACGTCCTGCTCCAAAACACCGCGTCTAATTCCAATCCGGAGTGTGATACAGGAACCTCTCAGTGTCGGAGGGAAGTGAGTCTTGAGCCTGACCCAGGTGTGTGAATGTCCTGTGTTCATCTGACATCCAGGGATTCTTTAATGGAGCTTTCATATTTGGAAATCCCAATATATTTGGTCATTCCGTGTCCCTGTGTAAACTGTGTGTGTGTGTGTGTGATCCCACCAGGGCCTTGCATTATTGGGTGAAATATGTCTTTAAACCAGGACTTATTAAACATTCAACAATATTTTCCAGATCCTTGTACACAAGTCGCAGAAAGCCAATGTGATGATGTCACCCAATTGTAGAAGAGTTTTTGAGACATGTTCCCTTCTCTTGTGCTGACAGATTTCCTGATCCATAACTGAATCCTTCCCTGTTCCTGCCCCCAGACAAGCATCGTACCTTTTAGTCTGGATTGTCCCTCCTCAGTCTGAGATTCAAAGACCATCACTGCCCATCTCACTGTATTCCATCTGCAGGAGGCTGAGAGATGATCACGGACAAACTGTGAGGGGGCTGTTTTAATCCACAATACCAGGACGAAAGATTTTGAAGATGTCAACCATCTTAGGTATGTTGATGGCAGCCATTTCATGGGAGCTCAGCGCTGACATTGACGTTATTATCAGGGATAGGCTTGAAAGAGTGGGAACTTGGGGAGTGCATGTGTATCTGAGTGCAGTATAGATTCACCAGAATGATAGCAGGACAGAAAGGGGTCACTGGGAAGGGTGGGAAATGACCCAAACCCAGGGTTGTCTCCCTGGGATTTAGAAGGATCAGAAGGAATGAAAGTTTTTGAGACAATATTGGAAACTGCTGGGATGGAGAATGAGAAAGGCTTCTTGCTACTTCTGGGTCTGGGATTAGAATCAACATCCAAAACTCTAACAATACTCTGAAATCGTTTCAAGATTAATATGAAGTAACAAAGCCTCCCATTTCTCTGTGTGATATTGCACAGATTATGTCTGACTGCCTCACTCACTGAACCTTTTAACCCCTTCCCAGTCTTTCTGTCTCCTCCTTGCATCTTACTGTTCCACATCACTAAGTGTTCTCAGCAAACAGAACACAGGATCCCATCATCTCAGACATTCAGAGTGAGGGATATAGGTAAATTAATATTACTTCTGCAATTCTGCAATTATAATTGATTATATAAATATATGTGAACTCAAACCAGTGTGTAATTGTTTCAGCCAAGAGCTGAGTCAACAAGAATGGAAACTATGTGGAGGAAATGCATAATTGTTTTTTTTTGGATTAGCTAAAAATGTATGCAAGAAAGAAACGGGACTGTAAGGCAATGGTAGAAATGCAGGCACTCGATAAGATGCTGTGAAGAGAGGCAGTTACATTAGATATGCCTGTATCAACAATAGGTATAAACATCAGTTTCCCATTTTGACAGAAACACAGGAACAAACCCCAATTAAAAGGGCTTAGTGATAAGATGCTGAGAGGGGCAGCACAGATGGAGGGAGTAGATAATGGTAAGGCAAGGATGTGCCCACAGCAGTATGAGGTCAAATGGCCTTGTGAGAACAGGAATAAGTATTTTTGTCACAGACAAGGCCGGATAAGACAAGAGATAAACAGGAGTAATGGGTACCGGTCTTAGGGAAGTGGAGGATGTAAACAGGGAGGGGAAACAATGAAGTAAGAAAAAATATGTAGGAACCAAATTATATAAATATCGAGTATTTGTTGAATTCAGTGTGTTTTGTTCCTGCCTTGTGGACATCACACCCACTTGCAAGTGTGAAATAAATGACACTACTGATTCAGAACTTGTCTCGGACTGAAATTATTGAAGTGAGTGAGCTTTATTTCTCACAACTGGGGGCTCGTCCGGGATGTTCTTCCATCGCCGGGGGGAGTGGCTGGCCCTGGACACTGGGGAGACACGTCCCGTTCCCCATTGAGGAGCGGTCTCGTGTCCCGGTTTGGTCTGCTCCCTTGGGCGACTGGTACGAATCCCACAAGAGAGATATCTGAATCAGACAGTGTGGGGAGGTCGATAGGAAATACGGCAAAAAGGGGCCAGGCAACTCTGTGCACAGACCAAGGTAAGAAAATTGACTTTTAAGTATTGCCTTGGTGTCCGGGATTGAGTTTTAGTAGTTAATAAGGGACCAACGAAGGAACTCAATATGGGTTGTGCCGTGGGTAAGGAAAAAGCCTCCATGAAAACAAAAGAAGAACAAGGCAATGGAAATGGAGGCGGAGTCCCTTACAATATACCTCCAGAAAGTCCGTTGGGCAGGATGTTGTGGAATTTAACAAGTAATATTTGTACAAGGGAGAAAGTTGATTAAATATTGTTGCTTTGTATGGACTAAGGAATCCATTCTTCGTCCCACCGTCTTCTGGCCAAAGTACAGGTCGGACGAAGACTGGGTTTGTAAATATCTGAATTTATATGTCAATGTGTGAGAGAGAGAGAATGAAAAGAGCTGTACAGCTGGTAGAAAGTTTAACCCTTTGTGATTTGGTCTGAATGCACATTTGTTTGTTGGTGATTGAATGTTTGCGTTTTATTCCGTGGAGCTTGAGTTCCAGGACTGTTTTGAATCTGATTTTTATTATGGAAACATAACATGATTTCTTTGAAGGTTAAGGATTCTACAGAGATTATGAAAAAAACTGGTGATAACTCCTGTTCCTTTTACAGGTCATGACTGCCTTACTATCAGTTTCTAACTATTCTCTTTTATCCTTACATAAAAGCAACTTATGGAGGACAGTTGAAGTTTCAGTTCAACATTAGATTGTAGTAAAAACGAAACTCCTTTGGTTAATATCTGTGACTTGGATTCAGCCATTGTTCATGCATTAGAAGTTTTTTTTAACTTGAATAGACAAATTCTTTTAAGGCAGCTCTGATTATTTCACGATCTATAGTATTGTAATTGAGCAATGATTGGTCAGGACAACATAAGAAAACTAATTTTGGATTTAAATTAAGGGACTAAAACTGGGTGATTACAGTGGATTTCAAAATTGGGAACTGTATGCATTTTAAATTTTAAATATTAATTACTGAATAAATGAATGTAAATATATAAATATATTTACAAGTGAGGAACAGGCTTTAAAGTTAGTCAAGCATGAATTGATGAATTGGTGTTTGAAGTTATGGGGAGCTAGAGATATTGCAATATTTCTTTAAGAAAGAAAAAGGGGAAGAACGTAATGACTTATCCCCTTCGGGAGGTACCAATAGGGGACAAAGAGATTGGGTTTGTGAGTGCCCCCCCTCACCAGTGGGGAGGTCAGAACATTTAAAAAGGAAATGAAGGTCCTGGTTGAGGATCCGGTAGGATTGTCTGAACAAATTGATCAATTTTTGGGGCCCAGTCTGTGTAAGTGGGCTGAGTTAATGTCTATTTTGAATATACTATTTACTGGGGAGGAAAGGGGACTTATACGGGGAGCAGCCATTAAAATATGGGACAGGGAGCACCCGATTGGAGATGGGGATGCTGGACAGGGAGAGATGAAGTTTCCCCTCAGAGACCCCCAGTGGGAAAATCAAAACCCGGAGCATAGAATAAGAGAGGCAGTTCTGAAGTCGCAGTATCTGCCGAAAGCCTTTGAAGTTAGACAGGAGAAAGATGAGACTCCTTCAGCTTTCTTGCAAAGATTAGGACACTCAATGTGGAAATATTCTGGAATGAACCCTGAGGACCCAGTGGCACAGGGTCTTTTGGAAGTACATTTTGTGACAAAGGCATGGCCAGACATACGGAGAAAGATACAGAAGATAGAAGGGTGGAGTGAAAAACCATGAGATGAATTGTTAAGAGAGGCACAGAAAGTGTTTGTAAAGAGAGAGGATGAGAGACAAAAACAGAAGGTGAAAATGATGGTAGCTACGGTTGATGAGGTAGTTAAGAAAAGAATGGAATCAATATTGAGCAACCGGAGCGGCGGGTGGCAGCATGTAGGGCAGGGAGGGAGAGGACAAGGGGGAGCATTTGATAGAGGGTTCGAGCGACAGGGGCAGAGATGGAGGTCTCCACAGGAAGGATGCTATTATTGTGGAAAGGTAGGGCATTTTAGGCGGGAGTGTCCTGATCTACAAATATGTAAGGGAAGAAAGAGCAATTCCGCTTATGAATTTTGATGAAGAATAGGAGTATCAGGAGTTCCTGCCTTCAGGGACCCACCAGGAACCCTTGAAATAAATTTAAAAAGGAAAGGGGACATTGTCTGTGAGTGACAATATCCCATTTCCATAGAAGGTACACGAGGACTGCAGCCAGTAATTGAGGGACTGATTAGAGATTGAGGAAGATCCCTCATGACCACAAATGGTTTCGTGTGATAGATTTAAAGGATGCCTTTTGGGCTTATCCCTTGGCGGAGGAAAGATTTAGCGGCGGCAAAAACAGCAGATGGGCATTGGATGTTACCCGATGGAAGGGAAATATTGAACAAAATGGTGATGCGATAGATTATGGCTGTCCTACACCAAGGCAGCCATTGGGGAGTACAAGCAATGTGTGATTTAGTTCTTAGGGAATATGGATGTAAAGGAATATATACAATTGCTCAATAAATATGTGACGGATGTATAATATACAGAAAGGTAAATAAAAATGTCTTGAGAAAACAGACCCTGGGAGGAAGAGACCCAGGATTGAGACCCTTCCAGAGTATACAAGTAGATTATACTGAAGTATCCAGAGTAGGGAGACTAAAATATATGTTACTCGTAGTAGATCATTTATCCGGTTGGGTTGAGGCATACCCCCAGCTACTGCCACTGCGAGTGGGGTGTCTAAAACAATATTGGAGCACAGAATTCCCCGATATGGGCTAGTATACCGTATAGATTCCGACCAAGGAACTCATTTTACCTCTAAAGTGTTACAGGGGGTAATGAAAGGGTTGGGAATCTCCTAGGAATTCCATACTCCATGGCACCTGCAATCATTGGGAAGGATTGAGAGAATGAACCAAACACTCAAACGACAGCTCTCTAAATTGATAATAGAAACCAGACTCCCTTGGACCAAATGTTTACCTATAGCTCTCTTGTGAGTACGAACAGCCCCACGGAAAGATTTGGGACTATCCCCCGATGAAATCTTATTTGGATTACCTTATGTGGGAACGAATGGAGAATTGCCAATTCCTGAAACTAAAGATTTGTTCTTAAAGAAGTATATACTGGGCCTATCCTGCTCTTTGTCTTTCCTCAGGAAACAGGGTTTATTGGCACAGACTCCACCCCGAGAATTCACCGTTCATCCCATCCAGCCGGGAGATTGGGTCTTAGTAAAATCATGGACAGGGACTAAATTGCAGCCGGACTGGGAAGGGCCGTACCAGGCTCTTTTGACTACAGAGATGGCAATAAGGACGGTGGAGAAAGGCTGGGATCACTACACTCGGATCAAAGGGCCAGTGGACCCTCCAGTTGAGGAAGAAATCTGCACGGCCGAATCAACGCAAGACCCGCTACAACTCAGACTAAAGAGACTTTGAGTAACTGATTATACAGTGGCGACGCGAGCGCGGGATTATTTCTGCAGGATTGTATATTAAGTCGTTTTGTGCTTCAGCATGATGTTTAAGGTACTGGGAATGCTTAGAGTTATGATGTTAGCCCTCTTAGTATTGGAATTTTGTCAAATATCATTTTCATATGTATTATTTATGGTTCCTGAGTCTGATAATCCACAAGTACTAGACGCAGATGCATGCAGCTTAGTAAATTGTGGGGATGTAGATAATCAGAGACAGTACCGCAGCTCAGAGATACATCTTAAGTCCTATGGGGATGGCCTTGGGAATGGTACTTGGTATAATGGTCTCGTCACAGTACACTGGACCCCCTTCTGACCAGCTCGCGATTGTCCCGATAAAGAGTGTAACCCAATATACCTGACAATAAAGAAAACCACATGGCACAAAGCAATTTTGGGGGGGGGGGGGGCACCTATGAGATACAATTAAATGAAACATTTGGGATCAAACTGAAAGCAAATGGGAAGGAGTTCGTGGGCTTTTGTTTTCGAATTAGCGAGGACAGGAGAGAGAGACTGTGTCCAGTGTCCAGTGCACTGTAGGTAACAGAGAATGATTCCCTCCCATCTTCTGCTGTACAGCTCGCGTCTGTCACAGAGTCAGCTCTGAAACATCTCCAGGACACTCCCATCCTCTCTCTGTCTGTCTCTGACTCTGTATCTGTGTCTGTAACTCTCTCACCCTGTCTCTGAAATTAGCTTCCCCATTCCGTCATTCACACTGAGGACATTACAAAACTGCTCCATTCCCTGTAACCCAGTTTGAGGTGACACTGAAGACATGAAATGTGTTTTATAAATGTCCATCACTCAGTTACTTTCCAGGCCAGGCCCCTTCCCCCAAGGACATTGGGTGACTATTTTGCTCTTTATGACAAACAGAAAGCCCTCAGCCCTCACAGTCCTATTTCACTGGAATTCTGTAAATCATATTAATTGGTGGTCAGGAAGTTTGTCTGTGAGTGTTTTACTGAGATGACATCAGCAATCATGTGGACTACTTTCATCCTCAGACACCTTCCCAACGACAGTAAACAGTGTCTGCTTGTATCATCCTGACGTCGCCTGCTCTTCCCTGTTTACTCCATTGGCAATTTGTGTATCGTCGGCACATTCTGATCATGTGTCCTGTTCAATGGAGGGAGGTACAAAGTAAAGGTCTCTTTCCACTGTCCGCATTAGTGACCCCGTGTCAGGTGCAGCACAGGGAGTGCTCTCTATGATGTTGCAGTCAAATATCTGAAGGACAAGTATTTCCCAAGCAGAGACATAGAGTTAAACTCAGTTTAAACAGTCTCCAACACACACCCCCACACACAGACAGACACAAAGACACAAGCCATCTCTCTCATACACCATCTCCCGCGCTCTCTCTCTCCCATACACCATCTCACTATTGTTCTTTCCCAAACCCAATCTCTCTCTCTCTCTCTCTCTCTCTCCCTCTGTCTCTCACGTACACGATGTTGGTTTCGTTGTTGTGTCTAAATGAAACAAGGGACATGAGTGGAGAATGGGATTAAGGAATTCAACTCCACCATCGGCCTTGATCATGTTGCATGCCAGAGCATGCTTGAGGGGCCGAATGGCCTACTCCTGCTCCTATCTTCTATCATCTATTGTCTATTGTTTCTGTGTGATGTCTACAGGTTCATTGACAAGACCCACGTTGGGTGAGAGAGAAAGATGTGGGGATGACCAAAGAGGCTGTGACCTGATATGGCAGCTTGACTGAGTGGGCAAGTCATTGGCAGATGGAATATAACGTGGAGAAATGTCCATGTGCAGCACAGATTTCCAAACTCACTCAGTGACAGATTAAAATCCTCATTCCCTGCCCAGTCCACTCTTCCTGACCCAGGGAGGTTTTGTCCCTGAGGGAGGGCAGGTTTCTGTCTGGATATCATTACATTACAACATGAAGGTACTGAGTGTAACAGAGTTTGCTACATCCCATCATGTCATTTACTTTGCTGTCTGTGTGTTGTGAATTATATTTAAAACGTTGGCAGGTGGAATAGAATGCAGTGGAATGTGATTTGCAAGAAGAATAGAAAAAGTAGAATTTTTGTATTTAAAATGGTGAGAAATTCTGAAATGTTATTGTCCAGGAGCTTTGTCTGATCTTGTACGTTAACATCAGGAAGTTAACATGATGGTAATGCCAACAAATAGGAGGACAAATGAGACATTGAATGTTCTTATCAGGTGATTGGGTTAGGAACATGATCTTAACATAACAGTTAAGTTACAGACTGGAATCATATCGAAGTGTCCGGGGTGGTTTATACATAGAATAACAGATAACTGGGAGTGAGTCACAAAGTAGAATATAATTGAAGGTTTTAGGGTATTTTATAAACAGAGTCACATATATATGGGAGTGAGTTACAAGTTGGAATCTAATCAAGGGTATTCAGTGTGGGTTTTTTAAATGCAGAATAATGTACAGAGTCCCTTATCAATGGAAGTCAGCTTGTTATAAGTGAATTCTGTCTAGGTATTCTAAATCTCCGGAGAATAGTCCCTGACACTCGGCTAACTATTCTACACTAGGGCTATGGTTCAGATCAACCGAGTTCTGCCTCCACACTCTGCCGACCGCGGACTGTCCTTTAACCCTTGACTCCAAGGGAGACTACCCACAAGGTCCCGTCCTAGGAGGCGAACTCCAAGCTGTCAGCACCAGCCCTCATCCCCTCCGGCTACCGCTTTTCCCGTGGCAAATCGAAATGCTGCGAGACACACAAATGAGCAACAGATGTTTATTTCAGCGGGTCTCGCGCTGGTTCGACAGTCCAGACCTTTTTCTCAGCTGGAGAGGGAACCGGACCTTTGATACGTGTGTAGTGAGTCCACCCCTTCTCTGCCGTGCGGATAGCGGTTTCGGTGGTAAGTAACACCAGGAACGGGCCGTCCCACACAGGTTCGAGAGTGCGTTGCTGCCAGTGCTTGATTAAAACCCAATGGCCAGGCTTAATGGTGTGTACAGCGAAGTCCAAAGGTGGTGTTTGCTGCAGCAGACCCTGGTGGCGTAAACGAGAAAAAGCGGAGCCCAGGGTCTCAACATATTTACGAACAAATATATCCCGTGATTCAAAAACAGGCAGATCCCCTTTTGGCCCAGGAAAGGGTAGTCCAAACATCATTTCATAAGGGGATATACCCAAATCTGTCTGGGGCTGTGTTCGAATTTGGAGTAAAGCCATGTGGAGACATTTTGTCCAGGGCAAACCTAATTCTGAGATTAATTTAGTAAGCTGCTTTTTAAGTGTTTGATTCATACGTTCTACTCTGCCGGATGAGGACGGATGCCATGGTGTGTGAAAATCCCACTGTATACCTAATGCTTGTACTAAGTGTTGAAGAACTGTTGCGGTGAAGTGGCTACCTTGATCAGAATCAATGGCTCGTGGGAGGCCAAAACGGGGTATTAATTGCTCTAGTAAGGTCTTGCTAACCTAAGAGGCTGTGGCAGTGGCTGTTGGAAAAGCCTCGACCCATCCTGTCAAGTGATCCACCATAACCAAAAGATATTTAAGACGCCCTACTGGGGGAAACTCAGTATAATCCACCTGAATAAATTCAAATGGCCGATATGCTGGACTTCGACCCCCTTTGGTTGCGTTCTGTCTCACTCCCTTTTTATTGACTCGTCTACATAATAAACAGTCCCTGGTGGCCTGATTGGCCACTGTGTGTATTCCCGGGTGAGCATAGACCCTAAGAAAGGTATCGCACAAGGCTTGGGTTCCCCAATGACCACACTGGTGAAGGTGAGTAATGACCCCTCTTGATATGGGCCGATTGAGTAACTGCCTGTCCTCAGGAAGGAACCATTTGCCCATTTCATTCTTAGTTCCCCCTATTGACTTTAATTCTTCCTCCTCTTTTTCTGAAAATACCGGGGTTTCTATGACCTCTGGTAACTGGGGAACCCATAACACACAAATTAATTCTTCCTTATCCATACCCGCCGCGCGGGCCTGCTCGTCTGCCAACTGGTTGCCTTTTACTTCCACCTCCATTCCCTTTTGATGCCCCCGTATATGAACTACTGCTATCTCCTGAGGTTTCAGAAGATCTTCCAGTATTTTGACTACTAACTCTTCATGTACTAATTCCTTCCCCCTACTATTAATCATTCCCCTTTCGTGCCAAATTTTCCCAAAAGTATGCACCACACCGTATGCATATTTGGAATCTGTGTATATCGTCCCCACTTGACCTTCTAAACTGTCTAATGCCCGGTGCAGAGCATACAACTCACACGTCTGTGCTGACCAGGCATTGGGCAATCGTCCACTTTCTACCAACCTCCATCCTTCCTCATCAATAATGGCATACCCATTGAATCTTTTACCGTCCACTACCCGGGAGGACCCATCTATATACCATTGTTTCCCCAGATGGAGGGGTTGATCCCTCAAATCCTCCCGAACTTTACTTTGTAACTCGACAATGTCTGTACACTGGTGCTGTAGCAGCTGTTCCGATTCCCCTTTCCACAAGAATTCAGCAGGGTTTGAACAGGCGCCCACCTCTATTCTAAGATCCTCTCTATCTAAGAGGACTGCCTCATATTTGAGGATTCGGGAGTCTGTGAGCCATCGTCCTGCCTTTTGATTCAGGATAGTGCGGACTTGGTGAGGGGGAACCACAGTCAGTGGTGCACCAAACGTCAGTTTCCGACTTTCTTCCACTAGCTTAGCAGTGGCTGCTACTGCCTGGACACTTTCAGGCCAACCCCGTGAAACGGGGTCTAGAATTCGGGAGAGAAAAGCTACGGGTTTTCTATGTCCACCCCATTCCTGAGTTAAGGCCCCAAAAGCTGTCCCCTGTTTGGCGTTAACAAAGAGTACGAAATCCTTATTAAAATCAGGCAGGCTCAAAACCAGTGCTGTAACTAATTTTTCCTTTAAAGTTTCAATCAGCATCTTTCCTTCAGGATCCCATTTAACCCTGTCCGGAGCCTCTTCTGTTAGCTGCAGATATAACTTTCTCGTAAGAGTAGCATAATTATCTATCCAGAGTCTACAATAACCCAGCAAACCCAGGAACTTCCGGAGTTCCCTCTTGGTTCGGGGTAGTCCTAATTCTACAATTCCCTTTATTCTTTCGGGGCTTATTCTCTTTTGCCCTTGACTGATCAAATGTCCTAAATATCTAACTTCCCGTTCCACGTACTGTAATTTGTTCTGACTAACTCGCAACCCCTTTGCTGCCAGGTAATTTAACAAATCATTAGTTCCCTGCTGTGTGTCAATTTGGGTGGGACCGGACAACAGAAGGTCGTCCACATACTGAATTAATTTTAAAGTTGGCCTCAAAGTCAAGCCCTCAAGAACTTGTTGTAGGATCTGTCCAAACAAGTTCAGTGACTCAGTAAACCCTTGAGGCAAGACAGTCCATCTATACTGCTGTTTTCTCCCAGTATCAGGGTCTTCCCATTCAAAAGCGAAAAGATCCCTACTAGAGGGGTGGAGAGGGCATGCCCAGAAGGCATCTTTTAAATCCACCACACTAACCCAAACATGATCTGAGGGAACTCTTCCCAAAATGGTGTAGGGATTAGGTACAACAGGATGTCGGGCTTGTACAATTTTATTAACTTCCCTTAAGTCCTGTACCAATCGATATGTTACCGTCTGATTTTCTGACAGGAAGGATGGGGGAGTTAAAACTGGACATGCAGGGCTCTACCAGCCCGTCGGCAATCAGGTCTGTCATAACTTGTTTTAAACCTTGCCTTCCTTCTAAGGATATAGGGTACTGTCTAATGTGTACAGCGGGGCTCCCAGGTTTTAATTCTACTTGGACTGGGGAAATGTCCAGTCGCCCCCTATTTCCTTTAGCTGTCCACACCCGGGGGTCTATTTCTGCTAGACTTCCCTCATTCAAAAGAGCCATTACTATCAATTGCTCATCTTCCCCCACTCCTATTTGTAATCCGAATGGTATAATAAGATCTCTTCCCATCAGTCCATAGGGTAAGTGAGGGAGATATAAGAGTTCTGTTAGAACAATTTCATCTCCCCTTTTAACTTGTACTTCCTTGAAAATTTTTGCCTCTGATGTTCCCTCTCTAACCCCTGTTATTCCCAAGGTCCGAGTCAGAAAAACCGCCCCTTTCGGATGGATTGGAACAGAAGATCTCCCCGCACCGGTATCTATTAAAAATATTACTGGTTTCTCATCTGGGCCCACCTTCAAAGTTATCAGGGGTTCTACTTACTGTCTCAACGTCCTGAAACTCACTCTCAAGTTACCCATATTAATTCGCTTCTGCCCTCAGAGTTTCTGTTCCCCCCTGCCTTATCGGCAGCCTATATACCTCATTTTCATGTTCTAACTTATTACTACCTCGTCCTTAATCTCATGAATGGTAAAATCATATCATGAAAGAAAATAACGTTAAGCATTCATAAAATTACAATCAAAAATAGCACACTGAATCAAATGACAAACAACAAGTTTCAAACATAAAACCATTAACAAACAGATGAATTCAAGCCAGAGCACAAAGTGTTAAACTGCTTGTTAGCTGAGAAGCCTTCTGCCAGATTCTTTCTCACAGACACCATGATAACACAAACACAAATTCTCACATCCACAGAGACTACTTTATTTTTCACAATCAAATTTACACACAGAGATCCTATCGGGGCCGGCCCATCTCTTTCACACATACATAAATCACAAAGTGAACCCGAACATTTCCTAACCGACTCCCTTAATCTGTGTAAGAACGCACAGGGAGACTCATCCTTTCCCTGCCTCAGGTCGAAAACCTTGGCTAAATTTTGCTGTTTGGGGATGCAAGTTTGTATCCCTTGGATTATCAAATTTCGCAAGTCTGACGTATTATCCCTTCTATATTGTGGTGGTCCCAGTTAGGGTTCCGAAGGGGATATTTGTCCTCACTCCTAACCATCCCCCTCTCATGCCAAATTGTCCGTCAAGCTCAATAGTTTTTTTAAATCTCAATTAACACTTTCCCTATCCAGTTTCCCCATATAAGTCTCCTTTCTCCCCCAGTAAATAGTATATTCAAAAATAGACATTAACTCAGCCCACATATACAGACCGGGCCTCAAAAATAAACTAATTTGTTCTGACAATCCTATCGGATTCTCAACCAGGACCGTCATTTCCTTTTAAATGTTCCGACCTCCCCACTGGTGAAGGGGTCATACACAAACACAATCTCCTTGTCCCCTATCGGCACTTTAGTCATTACGTTCTTCCCCTTTTTTTTAAAGAAATATTGCAATGTTCCTAGCTTCTCATATCCTCAAACACCAATTTATTAATTCATGCTTGACTAACTTTAAAGCCTGTTCCTAACTTGTAAGCATATTTATATATTTACGTACATTTATTCAGTATTTAATATTTAAAATGTAAAATGCATACAGTTCCCAATTTTGAAATCCACTGTAATCACCCAGATTTAGTACCCTAATTTAGATCCAAAATTAGTTTTCTTATGTACTCCTGACCAATCATTTCTCAATTACAATACTTTAGGTCATAAAATAATCAGAGCTGTCTTACAATAATTTGTCAATTCAAGTTAAATGAAATTCTAATGGCCGAATCCAAGGTCTCAGATAATAACCATGGAAGTTATCGTCCTTTTTTTCCCGACAGCCTACTGTTGTACTGAAAATTCAACTGTCCTTCACATATTGAAAAAAAATCATGTTAAGTTTACACAAAAATCACATTTAAAACAATCCTGGAACTCAAGCTCCAGTGAATAAAACTTCCTCATTCAATCACCAACAAACAAATGTGCATTCAAATCAAATCACAAAGGGTTAAATGTTTTGCTTGCTGTTCTCGCACTCTCTCTCTCTCTCCCTCTCTCTCTCTCTTACTGCAAGCTGCTGGTAAAAATAAACTTCAGTTGTCCCCCTTATACTGCTTCTATGTAAAGATAATAGGGACCATCCAGAAGCGGGGTTCAACACTATCAGTTTGTAACTAATCTCTTCCGCCCTCCACAATCTCTGTAGAATCTATCGGGGGGAATTTTCGGGGTTTCGTCTTCCCGTTCCTTTTTTCGACCCGGAACATTGGCCACCCATGGTTGGTCTTCAGGCTAACCTGTTTTCTATACTCTGGTTACTTAGTCAACCCTTTTATCCCGGTTACCAAGTTAACCCTTAATTTCCCGGTTACCTGTCACAACCACAGAGTCGACAAGGCAGTGTACACTTCTCAATTCCGTGAAAACCCCAAATACCAGAGAAGGTTCTTACCTTGATCCGTGCACGGAGTTGTCCAACTCAAGATAACACTTCAACCTGTTACATTATCAAAACTTCAACCTTTTACTTTATTATAAGCGCTTCCTATTCACATCGTTTGCTCAAATATCTGTGTGTGTCACAGTGTCCCAGAATCATTCAGAGCCTCCCGTGGGAGTTCTTTTAAGATCCCGGACACGAGCCCCCAAATTTGTTATAAGTGAATTCTGTCTAGGTATTCTAAATCTCCGGAGAATAGTCCCTGACACTCGGCTAACTATTCTACACTAGGACTATGGTTCAGATCAACCGAGTTCTGCCTCCACACTCTGCCGACCGCGGACTGTCCTTTAACCCTTGACTCCAAGGGAGACTATCCACAAGGTCCCGTCCTAGGAGGCGAACTCCAAGCTGTCAGCACCAGCCCTCATCCCCTCCGGCTACCGCTTTTCCCGTGGCAAATCGAAATGCTGCAAGACACACAAATGAGCAACGGATGTTTATTTCAAACTTGCAAGTTTGGGCATCTTCCAAAGGGGCTTCGGAAGAATCGCGACGGAAGATTTTACAGCACTAATATTTATACATTATTTTTACATGTAAAAACATTAGTGATAATTCCATTGGTTAAAACATCTCACACTATACATTTTTCTTACATTCAAAATCATTAATGACAATTCCATTGGTTAAAACATTTCACGCTTTTCTCTGCCAATTCTTTAATTAAATGTTATATTGTTTTTTAACAATTCTGCTGGTTAAAGCATTATCTGCTAAAGCATTCCTTGGTATCTTGCCCAAGGTTACCATGTTCCTGACATAACAGAGGGGACTTCTGGTTCATGTTCCCATGTGGCCTAGTCACTCATAATTAGCCTTTACTTATTAAACCTCAGTTTTAATACAGAAATTACCTTACCCATACCAAAAGAATGTGTGTGGTGTGAGTGTGTGTGTGTATGTGAGAATGTGTGACTCCTGTAAAAGAGAGAGAGTGTGTGAAACTGCAGAAATTACATTACCCATATCAAGTTTCAGATTGGAATTTTATCGAGGGGATTTGAGTGTTTCTACATAGAATAACAGATACCCAAGAGCGAGTTAGTGACTTGAATTAAATTGAGGGGCTTGGGCGATTTATATACAGGGCTACCATATAACGAGAGTCTAACCCCTGACCGATCCTCAACTGCTCCATGATTTCACCCTCACTGACCTCTGCCTGACCCCTGAGCTATCCCCTGACTAACCACGGACTGACATGTGAGTGATCCTCGCTGTCACTGATATCTGTCTGACCCTTCACTCATCCTTGACTGACTCACACTGAAGCCTGACTGACAGTAATCCCCTCCAATCCCCTCACCATCCTGACATGGAAATATATTGCCGTTCCTTCACTGTCATTGGGTCAATATCCTGGAATGCCCTCCCTGATGACATTGAGGGGTCTACCTGAGGCACTCTAACACATGCACACACAGGAACAATTAGTGACACTCATGCACCAACAAAAGGACTAACACCAACACTCGATGGGTCTCTGTGTCTATGTGTGTTTCTGTCTCTGTCTGTGTGTGAGAGACTGTCTGTCTCTGTCTGACTATCTGTGTGTGTGTCTCTGTGTGTGTCTCTGTGTTTGAGTATCTCTCTGTCTCTGTCTATGTGCAATGGGCTCTCTGTGTTTTTTTTCTTTCTTTTTCTTCTATTTTTTTCTTTTTTTTCGTGGGGCAGCTGGTCCAAAGACAGTCCCCTTCCTCTCAGACACCTTCAAGGAGGAGAGTCCTTGATGTTAGAAATGGGGAAAAGTGTTGTTTTTACAGATATAGAAAAAGCATACAGAAAAGGGGGACAGCAAGAGAACTATTAACCCTGCAGGTATTTAGGGAAGAGTATCTCTACTTTTCAGGGCATAATTATGGATCATTAAGTACTAACTTTAATGTAGATTTATTCAAGAAAATCATTCCTTTTACCATGATGTTTAAAACAACAGTTTCAGCAAAAAGCTAAGATTACTGAAACATATCAGCAACGCACGAAAAAGATACATTGTTAAGATGTATGTACAAGAATGGAATGTACCTGTGGATAATGAAAGAAGTTACAAAGGGGAACATGGAGATAAGAGTTGAGCCTTATGACAGCACGGGCAAGGGGGAAATGACCAACTTGGTAAAAAATGGGCAATGGGCGTGGGGCATCGATGGGTAGAGGGGAAATAGTGAGAGAGATTGGGTAATTAGGAGTCTGGGGAGATGACCTCACTCAGCTCAAAGGGTATAACTGTACACTAACCTAAGTTCTAATTTGCTTTCATTTGCTTATGCAATTGAAGCCCTTGCTTGCAAGTTCATAATAAATTGTTTTGTTTCCAGCTTTGGTGGTCTCGTCTAAATATTATTGCATTTTGTTTCTAACATTGAACACGCACACACACACTGATCTAGCTCCCTCAGAGCCAGCTCTCAGAGTGACCTGAACCTCTGACTCTCCAATTTAGTTTATTTCCCTTTTCCCACACTCCCGCCTAACTGCGGTAGTGTTTATTTTTTCCCCAGCCCCCATGTTGTGTGTGTGCAGGCGTGAGACACAGTGAGGCTCTCTGTTGTATTGGAGGCTGTATCCATTAAATGGGGTTAACAACCCTCTATCTGCCTCTGCCTGTTCTTCTTCTAGTTCAGTTTTAATAATGCTGTTGGTCATGTTGATGTGTCTGTGTGGGCCCAGCTCTGCCTGCAATGGGAGAAGTTTAAATCAATGAATTAATTAAAATCTGATGACTCAATGTCTCTGTGTGTCCTCCTTGTGTTTAAAGTGATACAATGCCACCCTCTGCTGGCCTCCCTGCGCCACTGCACATGCAGCAGGTTTGTTTTGGGACAATTGGCTCCTGTCCCTGACCATTCTATTGGTTCGGACAATGGCCTGAGTGACGCAAGTCACTGCACGGTGATGTCACCCAAGTTGACTGCACCCCCTTTGAGAGGGAGGAAACGGGAGGAGGCAAGAGGTGACTCAGACCGGGGGCCTGAGGCAAGGCAGTGCTCATCCCTCTGGAGGTGAGGAGGAGGAGGAATCAGGAAACGTTCCATGACTCCCTCGTCAGGTCCACACCCCCCACCAACCCAACCTCCACTCCCGGCACCTTCCCCTGCTACCGCAAGAAATGCAAAACTTGCGCCCACACCTCCCCCCTCACCTCCCTCAAAGGCCCCAAGGGATCCTTCCATATCCGTCACAAATTCACCTGCACCTCCACACACATCGTTTACTGCATCCGGTGCACCCGATGTGGACTCCTCTACATTGGGGAGACAGGCCGACTACTTGCGGAACATTTCAGAGAACACCTCTGGGACACCCGCACCAACCAACCCAACCGACCCGTGGCTAAACACTTTAACTCCCCCTCCCATTCCGCCAAGGACATGCAGGTCCTTGGCTTCCTTGATCGCCAGACCATGGCAACACGACGCCAGGAGGAGAGCACCTCATCTTCCGCCTAGGAACCTTCCAACCACAAAGGATGAATGCAGATTTCTCCAGCTTCCTCATTTCCCCTCCCCCCACCTTATCTCAGTCCCAACGCTCAAACTCAGCACCGCCTTTTTGACCTGAAGTCTTCTTCCCGACCTCTCCGCCCCCAACCCCTCTCCGGCCTATCACCCTCACCTTAAACTCCTTCCATCTCTTGCATTCCCAATGCTCCTCCCCCAAGTTCCTCCTCCCTACCTTTTATCTTAGCCTGCTTGGCACACCTTCCTCATTCCTGAAGAAGGGTGTATTCCCGAAACGTCGATTCTCCTGCTCCTTGGATGCTGCCTGACCTGCTGCGCTTTTCCAGCAACACATTTTTCAGCTCAAGCGTACATAAAGCCTGGGATCTCAGATCGGAATCTTAATCCAGAGAAAATATATATTTAATGTTTCAAACATTGGCAAGTAAACATCATCAAATTATTTTGTTAAGCCTTGTGAAGGGATACATTATTCCATTTCTCATCTCTTCTCTGAATTTCCTCTGGGTAACTGCATAAATAAAGGTGTTTGTGCAGCAACAGAGGAGCTGGAGCATGAAGCCAATCTCTCTTACAAATGTTGGCAGAGGAACTGGGTATCCCAAGTAATCAAAGCGTTTCAGTATGGAATAAGCAATGAGCACCAGCCATAACATGATGAAATTGCCAGATATAATAAATAACATAATCATGGATTTCCTCCGACTCCCCATCTCTGGGTCACTGGCATTGTCCCCGGTCATCTGAGCCCGGAGTCTCCTGCGAGCTCTGTTGGCTAATATAAAGTTTCTGACTGTCAATGTATTTAACAGTAGAATCAAAATAAATGGAATGAATGGCATTATTGTGTACTGCATCAATTCAACAATAGTCCAGACAATTGATGTACTTACATTTGGATGTACTCAACAAAACCATGGACTATTAGAAAGCCAATATCGCTTGTAATACATGAAATACCAGAAAATGTACTTCAAACAACTCAGCACAGTCACTCTTCCTAAAACCACACCCGCTGTTTTCTTGGTGCAATGTTTATTTCTCAGCTTTTGGCAACATATGGCCACAAACTGATCAAAGGTGAACGTGACCGTGAACCAGACAGAGCAGTCTGTGGCTGCATAAAGCAGAACCGCGTGGATGTTGCACAAAGAGACATAATGTAGGAAAAGAAACGCCTCCCGATATGTGATAGGAATTTGTCGTAGTATCAGATCGAAGATAATGACCAGGAGATCCGCCGTTGCCATAGCCACCAGGAAATGAGTGACACATTTGGAAAGACCACACTTTCCCCGAACCAGAATCGTTATTGCAATCACATTAACTTGAAAGAAGAAGATAAATAAATTCATTTATTGCTCAGGTATAATGAAGAAATGCTTTTTATTGCTTCATTTAAAGTGCAATATTGAAACTCATTCTTAACGGGTATCCCATGTTCTTGCATCAAACTGAAACTTTTTATCAAGTTCACTATTACCATTCCAATCTGAATGGATTCAAAATGTGGTGCTTGTCAGAGAATGGAAAAACTGCAGTCAAAGGCAATGATAACTGAGCAGCCAAAAAAAAATCAGAAAGCCATGTGCCCCAATGTAAAATTCCCCACTTTCAGAGCTGCTCATGCATTGAACGAATCAAAAAGAATAACTTGTCACACACGTAGAGAAGCAGTGATGACCCTCGAATAGACTGTTTCTTGGAATAAATGGGACAATGAAGAAACTGTTACAATAGCAGTGACAACAACATCTGCTTTGATCATCCCTGGGAAGGAGTTCCCGAAACAATGTGAACAATCAGCTCCCTCAGTCAGAGGGCATAACACTTGCTTGATGATCTGCTCTCTCATGCCAACTGAGCGATTAAGACCTGCACTCAGCAGTAATGTTCTGAAGGAAAGGGGTTTATTGCAGGAAAACAGCCCCTTCCTGCTCAGCCTCTCCATGTAGCTCAAATCCTTCAACCCTGGCACCATCCTTTTAAATCTTTTCTGAATGCTTTCAAGTTTCACAAGATCAGAATTGCACGCAATATTCCACCAGTGGCCGAATCAATGTCCTGTACAGCTGCAACATGACCTCCCAACTCTCATACTCAATATTCTGACCAATCAAGGAAAGCATACCAAACGCCTTCTTCACTATTCTATCTACCTGTGACTCTACATTCAAAGAGGTATGAAACTGCATTCCAAGGTCACTTTGTTCAGCAACACTCCTTAAGACCTTACCAATAAATATATAAGTCCTGCTAAGATTTATTTTTCCAAAGTGCAGCAAATCCCATTTATCTAAATTCAGCTCCATATGCTGCTCCTCAGCCCATTGGTCCATCTGATCAAGATCCCATTGTACTCTGAGGTGACCTTCGCTGTCCACTACACCTCCCATTTTGGTGTCACCTGGTGTCATACGGGTACACAAAACATGGGTGTTCCAGACACAGTTGGTAATGAATAAATAATGTTCCCACAGATGACAAACACATCTCCATAGATTTTAAACATTTGGTGAAAGAAGCAATGGAGACATGGGAAAAGGTCAATCCTGCAGCTAATTGTTTGCCTCTGGGTGCACTGCCTCAGATTATGATGGATACAGATTCAATGGAGGCGTTCAGGAGGGAAGTGGCAGGACATAGCCATCAGGTTTTGGCGGTGTTCATAGACCTTTCCCGGAGGTATGAAAAACGATCGAACAGACTGGTGTGCTCTTCCACAGGAGCAGAGGCGATTGAGAGGAGACATGGATGAGATATTTCCAATCATCAGGAGCATAGACAGCATCGACAGGAAGGGACATTTCCCCTTGATGGATAGAGCAATGCCTGGAGGGGAGGGGGTGTGGTGTCGATTTAAGTTAAAGGGCAGCACATTGAGAGGAGATGTGAGAAAACAAAAATCTCTTCACCCAGATGGTGGTGGGAATCTGGAACTTCCTGCCTGTAGAGACAGACACACTCACAACATTGAAGAGTTATTTTGAGAAGCACATGTGTTGCCAAGGCACACAAGGCTATGGGCCAAGTGCTGGGAAATGGGATTAGAATTGATAGGTGGTCGTTTCTGACTGGCACAAATGTGATGGCCAACGACCTCTATGACTCTATGACTGAATGCAGCACATTTACCAAGGACCCCGCTTCATCTCCACCCGTGACGATGCTGTCACTTTACGTTATTTTGTCCTGTGTTTTTTTGAAGAGAGGTTGTAAAGGCAGAGGTGCCAAACTGGCTACTGGAGACAGCTCCAGTAAATAAGGTAGGAGGCCTTTCCGTTACTTTTAAACGTTGGAACAACGAAGGCAGCTTCAATGGGAGTGGCCAGCTCTCACAGACCAGACTTTCTCGTTTGTATTTTAGCTGGAGCAGTCAGAAGCTATCTGGGGTCCCAGAAGAGGTGGGAGCTTCATTGAATGATTCCTAGCTGGTACTTTTTCTGGGATCTCTTTTGATGCTTTGTTCCACCAGGATTGAAGAGCTGCATTTAAGAATCTGTGCCTGAATTGGCCGTTTTGCCAAGCGGTGTATTTATGGGATGTTACCATATTGGAACAGTTTATTAGTAAAAGGTACCACACTTATTATTCAGTTAAACTTTCCAATAGTCGAGTTATTCTAAATTCCTTTTTATTTTGTTTGTATTTTGACTGGAGTGTTTAAATCTATTGTGTTTTGCTTAACGTCGGGTCGTTTGACCAATCGCATTGTATCTGGAACACACACTTCACATCTACCTTTAAAATTAAAAAGTTGAGGGTCCAGACGACCTTCATTAAATAGCTTCAGGGGGTCTGGTCTGGTCCATAACAAATGTCAGGATCACAATGTCTCATTCCAAGTTGGGTTTAGGATTGTTGGACTAGAAGGCAGCAAGTGGGAGGTGTTAGTGTCTATTGTTTTGGATGTTTCAACCTATTTTTGGGTTTGGACAAAGTGACTTTTGGGGGATTTGCAAAAAACTGAGCAAAGCAAAGCTGTTGGACCTGGCCAACAAGCTGGAGTTGGGGTTTGTAGACAAGCTGGAGTTGGGGTTTGTAGACAAGCTGGAGTTGGGGTTTGTAGACAAGTTGGAGTTGGGGTTTGTAGACAAGTTGGAGTTGGGGTTTGTAGACAAGCTGGAGTTGGGGTTTGTAGACAAGTTGGAGTTGGGGTTTGTAGACAAGTTGGAGTTGGGGTTTGTAGACAAGCTGGAGTTGGGGTTTGTAGACAATTTGGAGTAGGGGTTTGTAGACAAGCTGGAGTTGGGGTTTGTAGACAAGTTGGAGTTGGGGTTTGTAGACAAGATGGAGTTGGGATTTGTAGACAAGCTGGAGTTGGGGTTTGTAGACAAGTTTGAGTTGGGGTTTGTAGACAAGCTGGAGTTGGGGTTTGTAGACAAGTTGGAGTTGGGGTTTGTAGACAAGCTGGAGTTCGGGTTTGTAGACAAGTTGGAGTTAGGGTTTGTAGACAAGTTTGAGTTGGGGTTTGTAGACAAGCTGGAGTTGGGGTTTGTAGACAAGTTGGAGTTGGGTTGACAGGGTCTGTGAGAAAAGGGGAGGTAATTGCAGCAATAGCTCGACATTTAACATTTCTGGAAATGCCACTGAAATCTTTGGAAATGGCTAAAAGTCAAATGCAGCTTGAACATGAAAAGGAAATGCTACATTGTGAATTGCAATTACAAGATGAGAAAAGAGAAAGTGGGAGAGAATTTCAATTCAGAAGTTAGCAATGAGAGAGGCAAGTCAACTTAAAAGGATGGTGGTGGAGTTAGAAGGGAGGTTGTGTGAGTGGGATAGTGATCATGACCAAGCCCATTGTAGCCAAAGGCCAGATGGGTATCTGTTTAAATATGTCCAAGCATTGTATAAATTCTATGAGACATATGTAGAAGTGTTTCTCAATTCATTTGAGAACGTGGCTAAACAAATGAAGTGACCGGTGACCATGCGGATATTGATGATGCAAACAAAGTTGGTGGGTAGAGCAAGTGAGGTATTCGCATCAAAGTAATGGATCACGATCTAGCTCGGAGGGTGAATAGCTGTTAATGGGGACTGTTAGTTGGTAACAATGGGTTCTGATGAAGCGCTGTTGTTCCAGCTTGCTCAGAGCTTCGATGGAGCACTGCAGCAAACCTGAGACAGAGATGTTGGCCAGCGAACAGGGTGGGGTGGTGACGTGGCAGGCAATTGGAAGCTCAGCGTCTTTTTGTCGGGCAGAACGTAGGTGTTCTCCAAAGTAGGCACCCAGTCTACACTTTTTTCCCCAATATATAGGAGACCACACAATGAGCAGCGAATACAGTAGACTAGACTGAGTGAAGTACTGCACCTAGAAGGTGTGTTTGGGGCCTTGGATACTGAGGAGAAAGGAGGTAAATGGACAGGTATTACACCTTAGGCGGGGGAAGGCGTGGTGAGGCTGTGGGGTGGGTTGTTGGTAGTGAAGGAAGAGAAGCCCAGGGTGTCCCAGAGGGAACGGTCCCTGTGGAAGGCTGACAAGGGAGGGGAGGGGATTGCGTGTCTGGTGGTGACATCTTGCTGGAGGGGGTGGAAATGCCAGCTCCTGATCCTCTGGATGTGGAGGGTGGTGGGATGGTCAGTGAGAACAAGGGGGAACCTTTCACTCGCGCGGGAGGGAGGAGAGGGGGATGAGGGCTGAAGTGTGGGAGATGGATGGGATCCGTCTGAGAATCCTGTCAACAACAGTGCCAGGGAATCCTCTGCTCAGGAAGAAGGTGGACACTTTGGAGACTCCCTTGTGGAAGTCAGCCTCTTTGGAACAAATGTGACGGAAACGGAGGGACTGGGAGAATGGGATGGAGTCTTCACAGGAAGCAGGATGTGAGGATGTATAGTGCAGGCAGCTGTGCGGTGGGTTTATAGTGTATATTGGTGCCCAGTCTATCCCCAGAAATGGACACAGAGATGTCAAGGAAAGGAAGGGAGGAGTCAGAGATGGATGAAGTGAAGGTAAGAGTCTGGTGGAAATTGGAAGCAAAATCAATAAATGTTTCCAGTCCTAAGCTGTCATGGACCAGGCCAGAGCCCCTCAAAATCTCTGAAAATGTAGCCTAGCCCCTAACTTTTTCCTATTTTAAAGGAAGACGTGAAGTGTGTGTTATCGATGTGATGCAGCTGTTCAAACCACTCGGCTTTAAACAGAATTTATTTAAACACTCCAGTTGAAACATGAGCAAAAGAAAATGGACTTCAGAACTTATATCGGACCAGGTACAGTAATTATTATTAATTAACTGTTCCGAGACTGTCGCATTCCATAAAATACCCCTTGGCAAAAAGATCAATTCAAACACAGATTCTTCCAGGCTGGAGGGAACCACACCCAGAGAGAGATTTCAGATAAAGACAGAGGAATCCTTTCCTGAAGCTTGTAACTCCCCTGGACTCTCACATCTTGTAATTGCTCCAGCTAAAACAAACTAGAAATAACCTGAACTGGGTGAACTTGCCACTCCCCTTCCATTATTAAACTACACGCTTCAGCCCCTCCGCCTTTATGAGCTCTCCTCAATAAAACCAAGGAACACTAAACTTCTGTTGTCCCACAGACGGGGGGAGGGAAGCAGTGCCGATGATACCGTCGATATAACGGAGACAGAATAATGGATAGGGTCAGGAACAGGAGCGGAACAAGCAATGTTCCACATAACCCACAAAGCGTCAGAAGAAATTGGGGCTAATGTGGGTTCCCCTGGCGACCCGTCTGACCTGAAGAAAGTGAGAGGAGTCAAAGGAAAAGTTGCTCAGGGTGAGGATGAGCCCATCACAGGGATAAAACAGAGAGCTTTACAGGGTAGAGGCCGTTCAGCCTCAGGGAGTGGAAGGTCAGGACGGATGGTGAATACATGACAGGGAGGTGGGGCTGGGCTAGGGAATGGAGTCAGAGGGAACGGGAGGGGAGGAAGGTTCCAGAAGGCTGTGGGGATCTCGAAGTTGTCGCAGCTTGTGCACCTTGATGCCTCAGAGGAAAAGGAAAGGAAGAAGTTTCTCGGGTGGTGACAGGTGACACTGCAATGTAAGTCTCTCTCTTCCTCTTTCCCATTGCCATGAGCTCTGTGCTCCAATCTTTTTCCTTATCTTCACCTTCCTGTTGATCGGCTTCTTTGGCTTCACCTTCTTCCCAGTGCCGGAGACTCGGAGAAAGATCTTTGACCAGGTTGTGGCCATTTTCTGCAGAAACCCTTCTCTCCTGGACCAGGAATTCAAGCAGAACAGCACCGCACTCGCATCCCTTGATGATGGCTCCAGAGTGTGAGAGAGGGAGTGTGAGAGAGGGAGTGTGAGAGAGGGAGTGTGAGAGAGGGAGTGTGTGTGTGTGTGTATGTGTGCGTGTGAGAGATAGAGACAGTGAGAGGGGAGGAGTGAATGTGAACATGAGGGATCCAACAATGGAATAAGAGGTGAGATTACAGTTTAAACTCAGCCTCACAGTTCACTTTAAATTGACTCTTTAGCAGCTGTTATGGCTGTCCAGCATTAAATTAAAAAAGTGTTGTGTGTCTTTTTTAAAAATCTATGACAGTATTTGAAGGGACATAGGAGGGAAAAGATGGAGAAGGAGAGAGTGAGAGAGTGAGTGAAAGGGATTCCAGGAATCTGGCTCCATCTGCCCAGTCGAAATCAAACAAGGAAAGGGATAGTCACAATAAACAGACAGACGGCCATTCTGCTGTGACTGTGGGGTTAGGGGTTGGAGCGGATGACAAAGATAGGGAGTGGTGTAGGGGCAGAGGTGCTGACAGAGATCGGGAGGGGTGTAGGGGCTGAGGGGCTGACAGAGATAGGGATGGGTGTAGGGGATGGAGGAGGTTACAGAGATATGGAGGTGTGTAGGGGATTCAAGGAGGTTACAGAGCTGTGGAAGTTTACAGGGGATTACAGGAAGTTTCAAAGTTAGGAGTGTAGGAGAGAGCTGGTGGGTGTTACTGGGATGGGGAGGGGTGGAAGAGCTGGCGGAAGTTACTGGGATGGGTAGGGATGGGAGACCTGGTGGAATTTACTGGGATGGGAAGGGGGGGGAGAGCTGGTGGGTGTTACTGCGATGGGGCGGGTGGGAGACCTGGTGGAAGTTACTGGGTTGGGGAGGGGTGGGAGAGTTGGTGGACGTTACTCCAATGGGGAGGGGTGGGAGAGCTGCTGGGTATGACTGGGATGGGGAGGGGTCTCTCCATTCCCCTCCCCCATCAACATAAAGGACGAAGTTCTTGTGAGAGGCTGATATTTCTGTCTATGAGCCACTTTGCTAGCGAGGGGATTCAGGGCAGTGGTCATACATTGGAATGTTCAGGTTCAAGACCCACCTGCAATGGAGCAGAACATGTCCAAAAAGCAGGTTCATTTTTTAAAGACAATAATTAAAATGGAGTTTGATCACTGAGTGTAGCTGGTTTGGTTTGCAGCTAAAACGCATGAAGGAACACCAAGGGCACAGCTGTAAATTTAAGTTCATTAACTTAGTCATGTGGAAACATTGATGCTTTTGCTAACTTCAAGTCGTGTCCGTTGAGACTTTCTGCGAATCTATTTCTATCGTTACAGTAAGACACAAGCAGCTTAATTGCCTGTTGAGGGAGTTCCTGCTGTAATTTCTGTCTGACCGTGAACCCAAAGTTGTCTTGGTGGGTGCACTGAGCTCGGCACGGCCAGCCACTGGGACGGTTTGTGAGCATGTTCAAATATTTTTTGACTACATCTATGTTTCTTGATTCGTATTCCTGATGAAGGGCTTTTGGCCGAAATGTCGATTTCGCCGCACTTTGGATGCTGCCTGAACTGCTGTGCTCTTCCAGCACCACTAATCCAGAATCTGGTTTCCAGCATCTGCAGTCATTGTTTTTACCTCGTTCACTTTCTTGACTCCTTTCTTCTTTAACCATCTATAGATGCACTTGCGAAAACTTATGATACTTCTAGAAATGTATCCCTTCCTATTAATCTCTCAATATTTCTTTGCTGGTTTTCATTATATCTTTTCCAATCTCCCAAACTGCCAGCAAACTCTGGGCAATTCCATGCTTTCCTCTTTAAGATAGAAACATTTTGAATTTTTCTTTTCTGCTTCATAAAACCACAAACTGCAGCTCAACCCAGTCCCCGTGCCACACCATACAAACTGGAGAATGGGACACCTTTCTCAATTGTACAAGAGTACATT
Source organism: Hemiscyllium ocellatum (assembly GCF_020745735.1). Taxonomy (NCBI): domain Eukaryota; kingdom Metazoa; phylum Chordata; class Chondrichthyes; order Orectolobiformes; family Hemiscylliidae; genus Hemiscyllium; species Hemiscyllium ocellatum. Next base: position 15,162,597 of record NC_083444.1, read on the forward strand.
CCAGAGAATACAGGCAGGTCAGTTTAACACCAGGGCTGTGTACACTTGGAATAACCTGGAGCAGATCAACACAAATCCAATTGGGGAGGGTGGATATGTTTAAGGAGAGTCAGTGTGGATTTCAAATTAAACTAATGTGACTGTGCCTGATGAAAGAAAATAAATGATTGATGAAGGTACGGCTGTGCCAAGTGTTTCACAAATTATTACCTGAGAGGCTGGTTAAAAAGTGAAGCTATTGTAATAAATTGCAGAAGGCCACCATGGAGAAAGACTGTATTCGGGCAGAAACGTGCTGTGATCATAAATCACTGTAACTGGCAGACAGCAGAGTGGAAGCCATGTTGTTTTTATTGCAAGGCTCAGCATTTTATTCTTGTTTTATATATATTTATATATGAATGCATTTGACATTCAATACCGAGAAAAAATGTCACCATTTTCTTTGAAACAATTTTGGATTTGGCAGAGATAGTGAGGTTGTTACCAGCCAACAGCATTGGGGCCCAGGCAGGCCATTCTTAATATTAGTAGGAAATAGCAGAAAGTGGAGGATGGAATTGAACAGACTTAACGATTGAGTGATGGAGTCTGGCATAATAGACCAAAGAGAGGGAACATCGATCGAATTACAGAGAAGATACTGCTGTCACTGGGAATTTGAAATATAACCTCAGTAGGTCTGGTAGCATCTGTGATGAGAGAGCCAGAAACCAACTCTCCCACACCAGTCTTTGAGTCATCAATGTGTCTCCCAAATCTGATTGGCTCTGTGCCAATTAACTCTTGGCATCGATATTAATCCAGATGGCTGTGGTTTCAGCTTCTTTATTCGACACTGAGCTCCTGACAGTGACCAGGTTGAACCTTGTTTCTTGCCTGGTATATGTTGCTTATATCTACGTGGATCCTGCCCATCCCATTGCAGACTTGTCTTTAGCCCTGACCATAGACCCTGAACCCCAGCATGGGAAGGCAACACAGCCTCCTGGACTCACGTTCAGTGACGATCCCTGTGAGGCCCCGACTACAATTCCAGTGCTCTCAGTTTCTCCCACTTGATTGGCTTCCGGTTCCTCTGGTGTTACAGTCGTTACTCTTGCCAAAGAATGAGCCTCCTGTTCTGCGGCAGTCTGTGTCGCTGTCCATACCTCACTCGTAATCACACTCTCCTGTCTCTGAGCACTGACCAAAATCAGACAATCCAACCCTCCAAGTTGCGACGGCCCCTTGGTGCAAATTATCCAACGACTCTTCCCCCCGAGCCAGGGCAGTGTCTATATGTCACCCTCCAGCCCATGTGCTGCAGCTGTGACAGATGGTTCATGCTGCTGGCCTTAATGTGTTCCAATTAACTGGTTCTTCTTCTCAAATTCAATACATTGAATCATGGAGTCCGACGGCACAGAGACAGGGCCTTTGTCCCAAACTGGGCGGTGCCAATCAAAATGTTCATCCCCTCTAACCCCACTACCCTGCGCTTGGCTCATATTCTTCTGAACTAAACTGAATATGCACAGACACACCTACACTCACACGGACACACAAACACACACACACTCCTATGTACACACACACAGTTGTACATAAACACACGCGCACTCACACACACACGCCTACACACAAATACACGCAGGCACGCTCTCCTACACACACACACACCTACACATGCACTCTCTCACAGACTTGTATCCCTTTACACTCACCGACACACATATACACTCGCTCTCACGCACTCACATCCCCCTCCCCCCGCCCCCGTCAGTTCAACACCAGCATCTCCAAACCATCCTTTCCTATCCATGTATTTGTGCAAATGCATTTCAAATGTTGTTAACATACCTGCCTCAGCATTTCCATTTCAAATTAGATTCCCTTCAGCGTGCAAATAGGCCCTTCGGCCCGACAACTCCATGCCGACCATCCGAAGAGTAACCCACCCAGACCCATCTCCCTCTGACAAACGCACCTATTACGTTGGGCAACTTAGCATGGCCAATTCACCTGACTTGCACCTCTTTGGACTGTGAGAGGAAGCTCCTGCAGACACGGGGAGAATGTGCAAACTCCACACAGACAGTCGCTCAAGTCGGGAATCGAGCTCAGTCCCTGGCGCTCTCAGACAGCAGTGCTAACCACTGAGCCACTGTGCAGCCCCACTCTGCTGGCAGATCATTCTATATACGTACCACCCTCTGTTTAAAAAAAGTTATCCCTCAGGTTCCCTTTTATTCTTTCCCCACTAACCTTTTATTGATGCCCTCTAGTCCTCAGTTGCCCAACTCGATGTAAACGAGACTGTGTGCATTGACCCAGTCCATGCTGATCATGACCTTATACATCTGTACAAGTTCACCCCCACCACACCAGTCTGCAATGCTTTAAAGAATAAAGTTTTAGCCTGTCCAAACTCTCCTGAAAACTCAGACTGTTGAATCCAGGCAACATCCTTGTAAATTTCTTCTGCACTCTTTCGAGTTTAATAACACCCTTCCAATAGTAAGGTGAGCAAAACTGAACACAACACTCCAAGTGTGGCCTCACCAATGTCCTGTATAACTACAACACAACTTCCAAAACTCTATACTCAGTGCTCTGACTGATGAAGGCCAGTGTGCCAAAAGCCTTCTTCCCTGCACTGTCTAACTAGGACTCCACTTAGGGAGAACGAGCACCGCAACTCCAAGGTCCCTCTCTCCCACTACACTCCTTAAGGCCCTACCATCCACTATGAAACCCCTCCCATGATTTGACTTTCCAAAAGGCAAGATCTCATAGTTATCAATATTAAACTTCATTTGCCATTTCTCAGCCCACCTCCCCAGCTGATCAAGGTCCTGCTGCAATTTCTGATCACCTTCCTCACTGTCCATGAATCTGCCTATTTTAGTGTCATCAGTAAACTTACCTATCATGCCCTTGGACATTCTCATCCAAAACATTGATATCAATAACAAACAGCAATGGGCCCAGCTCCGACCCCTGAGGCACTCCAGTCTGACAAGCATCCTTCCACTATTACTCTCTGCTTCCTGCCATCAAGCCAATTGTGTATCCAGCTCCCCCGGATTCGATACGATCTAATCTTCCAGAGCACCCTCCCTTGTGGAATCTTATCAAAGGCTTTCCTGAAATCCATATGGACTACGTCTTCTGCCCTGCCCTTGTCAACTTTCCTGGTCACTTCATCAAAGAACTCTAACAAATCTGTGAGGCACGGTCTCCCATTCACAAAGCCGTGCTCACTACTCCAAATCAAACCCTGATTTCCCAAACGCATGTATTTCTTATCTCTCAGAGTCTTCTCAAGTAACTAACCCACCACAGATGTGAGATTTACTGGTTGTTAGTTCACATGTTCATCTTTGTAGCTGTTCTTGAATAATGGCACAATATTCGCTACCCTCAAGGACCTCACCCGTAGCTAACGATGATGCAAAAATATCAGCCACAGCCCCTGCAGTTTCTTCTCTCGCCTCTGGCAGTGTTTATATATATATTTGTCAGGGCCAGGAGATTTATCCACCTTCTCCAGTAAATTCCTATATCCTCCATGTACCTCCAGGGGTTCTCGAGATCCCAGTTGCCTGTATCTGAGCCATGCCGACATTTTTCCAGGTGAAAGCCTCAATATCTCTTGTCATCCAGGATTCTCTATAACTGCCACCCAATCCTTTCACCCTCACAGGAACATACACACCTTGTACTCCAGCAATCTCCCTTTTAAAGGCCTCCAACTTGCTGGAGTTTCCTGAACCAGGAAACAAACTGCTCCAACCAACCCCTGTAAGCTCTTGTCTAAGTCCATCAAACTTCACCTTCGCCCAATTCAGAACTTGAACCCGTGGATCAGTTTGGTCCCTCTGCATAACTATTGTGAAATGAATAGAACCCTGGCCACTGGTCACAAAGTGTTCCCCCACTGTTCTATGCTCTGTGTCCCCTCTTTGACCTGTCCTGCCCCATTTCCAAAAAGGAGATCGAGGTTTGTCCCTTCCTGAGTAGAACCCACGATATACTGCTTGGGGAAACCTTCCTGAATATACTTGACAAATTCCACCCCACCTCAGCCCTTAACGCTATGGCATTCCCAGTCTATGATGGAAAATTAAAATCTATGTCAGCCCTATTGCTCCTGCAAGTCTCCCCAGTCTCCCTGCATATTTGTTCCTTCAATTCCCGTTGACTGTTTGGGGTCCTATAGTGCAATCCCAATAACATCACCATTCCCTTCTGATTTCATAGCACCATCCACAAAGCCTCACTGGATGACCCTTCAGTTATTTCATCTCTGATTACTGCTGTGATACTCGGCTTAATCAAAAAGGTATCTTCCCTCCCCTTCATCCACCCCCTCTGTCCCACCTGAAGCGCATATACCCTGGTACGTACATGGAAGTAGATGCAGTTTAATCCAACAGGTATTCCTCGGTCCCTGTCATGTTCCTGTCTGACCTGTCTCTTCAACTTCCTCTTTTTGATTCCTGTATCTCCTTGAGCCTCACATTTGCCTCCCTGCTGTTGAGGATCCCACCCCCCCCTGCCAATCTAGTTTAAACCCTCCCTTGGAGCATGAGCAAACCTGGCTGCCAAGATATTGGTCCCCTTCCAGTTCAGGTGTAACCCGTCCCTCTTAGACAGGCCACCACTGCCCCAGAAAAGATCCTAATGATCTCCAACTCTGAATCCCAGCCCCTTGCACCAATTCTTTAGCAACACATCCATCTGCCGTATCCTCCTGTCCTTCCCCTCACTAGCACGTGGCATTGGAAGTAATCAGGAGATTATCACCAATGAGCACTTGGTTTTTAACGCTCTTCCTTGCGCTCTATAATCATTCTGCAGGACCTCATCCCTACTTCTACTTCTGTTATTTGTGCCAACGTGAACAATAACTTCTGGCTGCACACCTTACCCCTTGAGAACATTCTGCAGCCGCTCTGAGACATCCTGGACTCTGGTGTTTGGGAGACAACACACCATCCTGGATTCCCATCAGCACCCACAGAATCCCCTGTCTCTGTCCCCCTAACTATCGAGTGTGCTATCACTAAGGTCCTGTTTCCCTTTCCCGTTTCCCGCTCTGCCCCAGAGCCAGTGGGATTGCCACCGACCAGGATACTGCTGCTTTCCCCTGAACGGGAACACACCTACCCCACCCGCCCCCAACAGGTTCCCAAACGGGATACTTGTTTGCGAGGGGAATGGCCACAGGGGATTCCTGCCCTAACTGCCATCTCAGCTGCTGCCAGACTGAAACGGAATGTTAAAAGGACGTTACCGGAGCTTCCCTGGATTTTTTACTGAGCTGCTGCTCTCTGAAACCTCCCGAAACAAAGCCTTACTGCTCACACTGCTGCCTACACATTGTCCAACAGCACAGCTCTCTCCCCCCACTCCTTATATGCTTTAGTTAGAGAGGGAGGGAAGGAGGGGGCATAAATCTGAGGGAGGGAGTAAACATTTTCGGGGGAAGCAGGGCATTACGAGGCTGCGGGGATTGCAGAAACAGATCACGGGGGAAGGAAACTTGGGTGAGAGAGGGAACACAGGGATGATGGGATAAAGAGAACATGGGGGAGGGGAGACAGACAGCAGGGGGAGGGGCAAAGGAGATCACAGGGAGGGGACATTGTGGGGAAGAGAGAGCAAGCTGGGAGGGGGAAGAGTGTGTGAGTGGGGGAGAGGAGGGCAGGGGAAGCTGAGAAAGAGAGCGCAAAGAGGGGGAGAAAGGACAGCGTGGGGAGGGGGAAGGAATGCGTGGGGAGGGGGGAAAGGAGAGCATGGGGACGGGGGAAAGAGAGTGTGGGGAGGGGAAGAAATGAGAGTGTGGGGTGGGGGATGAGAACGTGCGGAGGGAGGAAGGGACAGTGTGGGGAGGGGGGAAGAGGAGAGTGTGGGGAGGGGGGAAGGACAGTGTGGAGTGGGGGGAAAGGAGAGTGTGGGAGGAGAGGAGAGTGTGTGGGGGGAATGGAGAGAGTGGGGATGGTGAAAGAAGAAGGTAGGGAGAGGGGAAGGACAGTGTGTGAAGGGGAAATGTAGCAGCCCCCTTGATGCTAAAACATTGGTGGTCATGGACAGCTATATCCCCAACAACTTACCCATCAAACAAAGGAGAGCCCAGACAGAAAGGCAGTGGGTCTTGCTACACAAAGAAATCAACAGGAACAAGCCACCCAAACAAAGAACAAGAACAAAGAACAAAGACAATTTACAGCCCAGGAACAGGCCCTTCGGCCCTCCAAGCCTGAGCCGATCCAAATCCACTGTCTAAACGACTCCTAAGCATCTGTATCCCTCTGCTCCCCACCTACTCATGTATCTGTCCAGACACATCTTAAATGAATCTATCGTGCCTGCCTCTACTACCTCTGCTGGCAACGCATTCCAGGCACCGACTTCCCTGTTTGTAAAACACTTTCCATGTGTATCCCCCTTAAACATTTCACCTCTCACCTTGAACACATGACCTCTCATCAATGAGTCCCTCACCCTGAGAAAAAGTTTATCTGTATCCACCATGTTTGTAACCTTCATGATTTTGTAAACCACAATCAGGTCCCCTCTCAATCTCCATTTTGCTTATGAAAATAAATCTAACCTACTCAACCACTCTTCATAGCTAGCACCTTCCATACCAGGCAACATCCTCGTAAACGCTCTCTGCACCCTCTCCAAAGCATCCACATCCTTTTGGTAATGTGGCGACCAGAAATGTACACAGTATTCTAAATGCAGCTGAAACAAAGTCTTGTACAAGTTTAAAATGACCTGCTAGCTCTTATACTCAATACCCCGTCCAATGAAGGCAAGCATACCATATGCCTTCTTGACCACTCTATCCACCTGTGCAGCCACTTTCATGGTACAATCGACCTGAACTCCCAAATCTATCTGCTCATCATCTTTTCCTAAGGCTCTTCTGTTTACAGTCTAGTTTGCTCAAGAATTAGACTTCCCAAAATGCATCACCTTATATTTGCCTGGATTGAACACCATCTGACACTCCTCCGCCCAACTATCCAGTCTGTCTATATTTTCCTGTATTCTTTGACAGTCCCCTATGCTTTCTGCTCCTCCACCAATCGTCGTTTTATCTCCAAACTTATTGAACAGACCAACAATGCCCTCTTCCAGATCATTTATGTATATCACCATCAACAATGGCCCAGCACTGATCCCTGTGGAACAGAACAGTCACCTTTCTCCATTTCGAGAATCTCCTTTCAACTACTTGTCTCTATCTCCTGTTGCTCAACCAGTTCTTTGTCCACCTAGTGAGAACACCCTGCACACCATGTGACTTCACTTTCTCCATTAGTTTGCCACGGGGAACTTTATCAAATGCCTTATTATATATGACATCGACAGCCTTTCCTTCATCTACCGACTTGGTCATTTCTTCAAAGAGGACTCTATTAAGTTGGTGAGGCACGATCTCCCCCACACAAAATCATGTTGCTTATCACTGATAAGCCTATTATGTTTTTCAATATAAGTAGATTTTATCCCTCAGTACCTTCTCCAGTAACTTCCCCACCTCTGACGTCAGGCTCACTGGTCTGTAGTTATCTGGAATATCCCTACTACACTTCATGCACAGGGGGACAACATGAGCACTCTCCAGTCCTCCGGCACTTCTCCTGTGTTAAGAATGTGACAAAGCTATCTGTTCGGGCCCCAGCTATTTTCTCTCTCACCTCCCTCAGCAACCTGGGATAGATCCCATCCGGTCCTTTGGGATTTGTCCACCTTAATATCCTTGAGCCTTACTCAACACTTTTTCCCTCCTTACGTCAACGTGATCCAGAGTAAATAAACTTCTACCTTTAATCTCAAAATTCATCATGTCCCTCTCCTCATTGAATACTGATGCAAAGTAATCACGGAGAATCTCACCCATTTTCTCAGGTTCGACACACAACCTTCCTTCCTTATGCTTTAGTGGACCAACTCTTTCTCTAGATACCTTCTTGCTTCTTATACATGAAGAAAAGGCCTTGGGAATCTCCTTATTTCTGATCGCTAAAGTTATTTCATGAGCCCTTTTAGCCCACTTGATTCCTCGTTTAAGATTGGTCCCACCCTCCTGATATTCCCCCAAGGCCCATTCTGTTCTTCGCTGCCTGGACCTTATGGATGCTTTCCTTTCCCTCTTGGCTAGTCGCACGATTTCTCCTGTCATCCACAGTTCACGAATCTTGCCTTTTCTATCCTTTGTTTTCAAAGGGGCTTGCCTATCCGACACTATCTTCAACCTTTGAAAGCCTCCCACACAGAAAATGTGGACTTCCCTTCAAATAACTGCTCCCAATCCTCATTTCCCAGCTCCTGTCAAATTTTGATATAATTGGCCTTGGCCCAGTTTCGTACTTTTCCCTCAGGACCATCTCATCTATGTCTACGATTGACAGTGTTTCAGACAATTAACAGATTCTCCGGATTGCTCCGAACTGTAGAACGTTATGAAAAACCATCAACCAAGGCACAAAAACAGGGTTCACCTGCAGATGGTTTTCTTAAATCTTCTGGAGACGTTCTGAGGAGACCAGCACGGCAAGGGTCAGAGACCAGCTGACCAACCAGAGACCAGCTGATCACCCAGAGAGAGAGTGAGGGAGAGAGAAACCAGCTTCACAGACCCAGAGACTGAGAGAGAGAGAGAGAGAGAGAGAGAGACATACAGAGAGGGAGAGGGGGAGAGTCAGAGAGACAGAGAAGGAGAGAGAGACAGATAGAGACAGAGAGAGACAGTGAGACAGTGAGACAGACGGAGTGAGAGAGAGAGAGGGCCAGACAGAGACAGAGCGAGAGAGTCAGAGAGACAGAAAGATTGAGAGAGAGAGAGAGAGAGAGAGAGTTTTCAAACTTGTTTTAAGGAGGAATTGGACAACATCTTCATCTCTGGAATTACCTCATGAACTTCCACTGAGCTGTCTCCAAAGCAATTATATCCCAAAATTGTTTGCAAGACTTCAGCTGAGATTGTTGTCCAGCCTTCTACAATTGCAGCAACAATCCCAGACCTTTATACTCTATTCTGTTTATAATAAATGTCAAAACTCCATTTGCCTTCCTTGTTGGCCGCAGAAGATGCAATGATCAGAGGGAGGTCAGTGATGTATCTGATGGACAGTGACAGTAAGGGGGAGGTCAGTGATGTATCTGATGGACAGCGACAGTAAGGGGGAGGTCAGTGATATGTCTGATGGACAGTGACAGTAAGAGGGAGGTCAGTGATGTATCTGATGGACAGTGACCGTAAAGGGGCAGGTCACTGATGTATTTGGATGGGCAGAGATAGTAAGGGGGAGGTCAGTGAAGTATCTGGATGGATAGTGACAGTAAGGGGGAGGTCAGTGATGTATCTGGATGGACAGAGACAGTGAGGGGGAGGTCAGTGATGTCCCCATTGTTGGAGGTCCATCTTGTTCACTGAGACCCCTTCCCCAGGAAAGGCAGTATGCTGTCCTTACTTGGACTTTCATTCGACTCCAGATATTGGAAAATTGGGAATGGGGAATAAATGCTGACCTCGCAGTAATGTACACATTCAGTGTGTGAGAAGAATCAGTGAGTGAAATGTTCTTGTTTAAAGAGGGCAGCTCCTACCCGAGAGGAGGCACGGTGGCACAGTGGTTAGCCCTGCTGCCTCACAGCGCCAGGGACCTGGGTTCAATTCCCGCCTCAGGCGACTGACTGTGTGGAGTTTGCACGTTCTCCCTGTGTCTGCGTGGGTTTCCTCCGGGTGCTCCGGTTTCCTCCCACAGTCCAAAGATGTGTGGATCAGGTGAATTGGCCATGCTAAATTGCCCGTAGTGTTAGGTAAGGGGTATATGTAGGGGTATGGGTGGGTTGCGCTTCAGCGGTTCGGTGTGGACTTGTTGGGCCGAAGGGCCTGTTTCCACACTGTAAGTAATCTAGGACAGAAGGACAGCTCGGAGACATATTTTCACACTTGGAATGAACTGTCTCGATGCAGCATCAGTTGAAATAATTGTCAAAAATCACACAACACCAGGTCCTAGTGCAACAGGTTGAACGTATCCACCCCAGTCCCACCCCAGCATCTTCACATCATGAAATAGGGTGTGATCTCAGGATGGGGCTTATGGTGTTTGAGTGGACAGTGTTATTGCTGGCAGATTCCAGTTTCTGCTTTTGTTATTTCATTATCACGTAACCCCCCTCTGTGATCAGGATTACACTTGTTATTGTAATGGGTTTGTTCATTAACAGAAATGTGAAAAACAGCAACAAAGCCGAGCAATGCTGTCACCTCGATCTCCCCAAGGAGTTCCCACACAGTATAAGGCAGCGTCTCTGGGAATGCATCCGCTCAGAGTCTCAAACGAGGAGCTTGTCAGCTGCCTGAAGGGACAGATCACCTCACACAGAAAATGTATCGACCAATTGATCACGTGCAGAAAGTGTTCTACACCATCCTTGCTTTTACTGGCCTCCCAGGTATGGCGCTATGACAATTGAACTTGTTTTAATCTGCTGCTGATCTGCTCTCTGGTTTTCCCGTTTGAACAATAACGTCTCCAGCTCACTGACTGGTCACCCTTATCCAGGCACCGGGACAGTGACAGCAATTCACTGAGCAGCATTCTCGGTACAATCCTACACTGACAGAGACTCCCAACCTCACTGCTGCTGCAGCATTTTCTGTTCTCAGTGTTGTGTCATCTGTTCCAGTTTGATATGGCTTCAAGGTATGAGGAGAGATCAGGCAGGTTAGTTCTGAAGAAGGGTCACTCGACCCGAACTCTGTGCTCTCTCCCACAGATGCTCTAGACCTGCTGCGCTTCTTCTGATTTCATTACGTAAATGAAGCCAGGTTGATGGAGAATTTTGAAGGTTAAGGGATGATCTGAGTGAAGTTCAACAAAATATTAAAAGGAAAACATGAACTATTTCTACTGGTTGCAGATTTAGAACAAAGGATCATAGTCTGTGAATGGGGCTGAGTGTGTTCAGGAGAGATGTCAGAAAGCTCTTCTGTGCACAGAGGGTGGGAAAGGTTTGGAACTCTCTTTCACACACACAGTCATGGATGCTGCATCAGTTGGGAATTTTGAATCTCAGATTGTTCTTTTTTTTTGGCAAAGCAAAGGAATTGAAGAATTTGCGCCTTGTTCTGATTTGTAAAGCTTCATCTACCATCGCTTCTGAAATTCTCTCCTCACACTCTTTGGTCAGGAGATTGAAATTTTGACAGATTGCCCTCCTGGTCCCTCCACATTGAGATGTTGGTGGGTAGATTTACAGTGTAAATATTACAGTAAACCTAAAACTCCCACATTGTCATTAAGGGAATCCTGCATGCTCTGCTGTACTGCCCGTGTTTTTTTTTGTAGATATTTTTATTGAAATTTAACATTTTTTGCAAATTTACAAAAATAAACAAAACTCTCAAATACAAACATTGATGTACAATTAAATCATATATACAATAATCATAATTTAACAAAGAAAAGAGAAAGAAAGAAAACAAAAAGAGAAAAAAAAGGAAACGAAAAAAGAAAGAAAAAAACTCAACTTTCTACTAATCTAACCTATAACTAACCAGAGTGTATACCTAAGTCTCTTACATGCTCGGAATGTATAAACATCAAATATAATAAAACCCGTATTCGCGCAGGATTCCTCTCCCAAGGGACCCTGGAGCAGCCCGGTCTGAATTCTTCACTAAATAAAAGCCCTTGTTAGGCTAGCCGAAATATCTGCATTTATATAATTCAAAAAGAGCTGCCATATTTTATAAAATAATTCAGTCTTTCGGTGCACCATATTTGTGAGGAAGTCAAGGGGGATATATTCCATAATTAATGTGTGCCAATTTGAAAGTCCAGGGGGGCTCTCAGCCACCCAGTTCACCAGAATATTTTTCCTTGCACAGAAAGAGAGAATAGAAAATAATCTCTTCCCATGCATATCCAGAGATGAGAGGTTCGAAAAGCCCAAAAGGAGAGATACAGGGTCCACCCTAATTTCCGTTCCTAAAATTTCTGTCAGGATATTTGCCACTTTAGTCCAGTATCTGCGGATTTTCTGACAAGTCCACAGACAATTTGCAAGAGTACCCACCTCCATTTTGCATTTGGGACACATTGGAGATGCTCCTGCCTTAAACTTTGCCAGTCGAGCCGGTGCTATATGGGCCCTATGAAGTATCTTTAGTTGGATAGCCTGAGTTCTGTTACAGATAGCAATTCTTCTAGCATTTTCCCAAATGTCATTCCACATATCCTCAGAGATTTCTAGCCCCAAGTCCTGCTCCCATGTTTTAAGCAGGTCATCCATGTCTCCTGAGACTCCATCATGTAGCAAATGGTATATAGTACTAACGGAGGATGCCCCCGCTGGTCGTAAGACATTATGTTCTCTGTCTGATTTATGAAGACTATCTATTAATGTAGTCTTCCTCTGTATATAATCTCGAACTTGGAAGTATCGGAAGAGATCCCCATTAGGTATTCCGAATTTCAGACGCAGCTGCTCAAAGGACATCAGGATCCCATCTTTAAATAGGTCCCCTAAGCATGAGATGCCCCTGGATCTCCAGAGTTTAAAGGTGGCATCTGTAATCCCGGGTCGGAATCCCCATGCGCCTACTATTGGTGCATGGGGGGATGTTTTATGTGAGTTATCCTCATTTTGCCGCATTATATTCCAGGCCTTAATTGTGTTTAATATTATGGGATTTTTACAGTGGTCTGTAATGATTTTCCTCTTATCTGAAAATAGAAGGTTAATAACTGGGTATTTTACTTGGGAGGCTTCGATATCCAGCCAAATTGATTGTGGATCAGATGAAACCCAATCAGCTATGTAACTTAGTAGGGAGCTTAACTGATATTTCCTAAAGTCTGGGAAGTCCAGTCCTCCCCTTGCCTGTGGAAGCTGTAGCTTCTTCAGCTTAATAAGGGGCCGTCTATGGTTCCAAATAAAGGAGCCCAACCAGCCATATAATTTACATAGGGCTAGCCTTGGCAGCATCAGCGGGAGCATTCTCATAGGATATAAGAGACGGGGCAGAACATTCATTTTAATTAATGCTATTCTCCCTAGCCAGGAAGTCGGAAGGTCTCTCCATCGCTGGAGGTCCTGCCTTATCCTTTCCATTAATTGTACAAAATTAGCCCTATACAGCTGATCAAATACTGGCGTGATAAAAATACCTAAATATAAGAAGCCCTCCAGGGACCAACGGAAGGGAAAAGGGGATCCGTCCATTAAGTGGGGTATCATAGCCAGACCACCCATTGGCATGGCTTCCGATTTTGAAAAATTAATTTTATAGCCTGAGAATGCACTAAATGTATTAATAACTTGAATTAGACGAGGCACTGACATTAAAGGATTACTGAGGAATAAGAGAACGTCATCTGCATAGAGGGTAATTTTGTGTTTACCTGTACCAATCCTCGGGGCCGTTATATTAGGATCAGTCCGGATGGCTTCTGCTAATGGTTCGATTATCAGTGTAAACAACAATGGTGAGAGAGGACATCCTTGACGGCAGCCCCTACCCACACTGAAGCCATCCGATCTTAACCCATTAGAAATAACTGCTGCTTTGGGGTCATTATACAATGTTGAGACCCATTTGGTAAACACCTGTCCAACGCCAAACCTTTCCAATGTGTAAAATAAATATGACCATTCAACCCTATCGAATGCCTTTTCCGCATCCAATGAAATTACTACTCCTGGTATCTTTCCCTGATGACAGGCTTGGATCATATTCAAGACCCTTCTGATATTATTGGATGATCTGCGGCCCTTAATAAATCCCGTCTGGTCCTCCTTTATAATATATGGCAGTACCCTTTCTAGTCTTAGTGCTAACATTTTTGAGAGAATTTTAAAGTCTACATTTAGTAAGGAGATTGGTCTGTAAGATGCACAATCTTCTGGGTCTTTTCCTTTTTTGAGGATAAGAGAAATATTTGCTTCTTTCAGCGTGGGCGGGAGACAGACCTGACTATGCGCAAAATTATACATATCCATAAGTGGGTCAACCAATATTCCTGTAAATTCTTTATAGAATTCAGCTTGAAAACCATCCGGGCCCGGTGCTTTTCCGCTCTGAAGTTGCCTAATTGCCTCAAGTATTTCTTGGACTGTTAAAGGGGTATTTAGGGCCGACACCTGTTCCGGAGTCAGGCCCGGGAAGGTCAAATTTTTAAAAAATGACTGCATCCTCCTAATCCTATCTTCACAATCCTGCGATCTATATAGTTCAGAATAAAATTCTTTAAAGGTCGCATTGATCTTTTTATGATCATGAGTCAGGGTACTTGTACTTTCCTTGATGGTCGGAATAGTTTGAGGGGCTTTCTTTTTCTTTGCAAGAAATGCTAAGTATCTACCCGGTTTGTCGCCATATTCATATAATCTTTGTTTCGCAAATAATATTTCCCTTTTAGCCGTTTGAGTAAGCGCCGTGTTTAAAGCTGTCCTAAGAGCTGTAATCCTCTGCAATTTTGTGATAGAAGGTCTATCAGCATATGCTGTTTCGGCTGCTTTTAGGCGAGCTTCGAGCAGACGCTGTTGCTCTCCCTTCATTTTCCTCTGGGTCGCTGAATAGGAGATGATCAAACCTCGTGCATAAGCTTTGATGGTCTCCCACATCATTGACGGATTGCTAGCCGTACCAGTATTAATTTCTAAAAAAGTTTTAAGTTCTTGGGAGAAGTACTTTAAAAATTTGCTATCTTTTATCAGGAAGGGGTCCATACGCCAATGCCGAGCGGATGTCCCATTGTTCTTTACCTTAGTTTCCATGTATACAGCGGCATGGTCAGAGATTGCTATAGTACCTATTTTACAGGTTGCTATAGAATTTAGAAAAATCGATGGGGCAAAAAACATATCAATTCTTGTGTGACATTTATGTGGATTAGAGTAGAAAGAAAAATCGCTACCCTGTGGATGGAGACATCTCCATACATCTACCAATCCTAATTCTTTATTCAGGTCCGCCAGTTGTCTAGATCTGGGAGATACTCCAGCGGCACTCTTGGGAATCCTGTCTATTTCCGGATCCATAATACAATTAAAGTCTCCCCCTATAATTGTATGACGGGCACCAAAGGCCATCAGTTTTGAAAAAGCTTCCGTTATGAATTTAAAGGGGTGTGCCGGGGGGCAGTACACATTTAAGATCCCATATTCCTCTCCATTTATGAGGGCTTTAATCAAAATATATCGTCCAGATTCGTCTTTTATCTGATTTAGAATTTTCAAAGGGAAGTTCTTCCGGACAAGGATAACGACTCCCCTGCTTTTTGAATTAAAAGAGGAAAAAAAGGCCTGATCAAATCCGCCCTGTCGTAATTTTAAGTGTTCTTTATCCGACAGGTGTGTCTCCTGTAGGAGAGCTATATCAACTCTCTCCTTCTTAAGATTTGATAATATTTTCTTCCTTTTAACTGGCGAATACTGCCCGTGTTTAAGATACATGGTGTAGTTGTGTTTGAAATCTCACACAGGTTCTGGTGACCTGTTTTATAATCCTGCCATGGCTCTGATCAGGATCGTGAGAAACGAAGTTCACTCACTTCAATAATTTCAGTCCGAGACAAGATCTGAATCAGTCGTGCCCTTTATTTCACACTTGAAAGTGGGTGTGATGTCCACAAGGCAGGGACAAAACACACTGAATTCAACAAATACTCGAAATTTATATAATTTGGTTCCTCCATATTTTTTTCTTATTTCAATTTTGCCCCCCCCCCCCAACCCCCGTTTACATCCTCCACTTCCCTAAGACCGGTACCCATTACTCCTGTTTCTCACTTGTCTTATTCGGCCTTGTCTGTGACAAAATGCTTATTCCTGTTCTCACAAGGCCATTTGACCTCATCCTTGCCTTACCATTATCTAATCCCTCCATCTGTGCTGCCCCTCTCAGCATCTTATCATTAAGGCTCTTTTAATTGGGGTTTGTTCCTGTGTTTCTGTAAAAGTGGGAAACAGATGTTTATACCTGTTGTTTATACAGCATATTTAGTTTAACTGCATCTCTTCATAGCATCTTACCATTGTTTTACAGTCCCGTTTCTTTCTTGCTTACATTTTTAGCTAATATAAAAAAAAATATGCATTTCTTCCACATAGTTTCCATTCTTGTTGATTCAGCTCTTGGCTGAAACAATTACACACTGGTGTGAGTTCATTCACCTTGTATCAGAAATTATAATTGCAGAACCGCAGAAGTAACATTAATTTACCTATATCCCAAGGATTAAGTCCAATGACAGGATCAGGGGCTAACTGTTTCTCTGGAGAAGGGAAGAGTTTGGATTATTGACAGTCCAATTGCTAGTCCTATATCTGACTTGGGATTGAGGATGCTAATGGGGTTCTGTACCTTATCATGCAACCAAAGAAAATCATAGACTTCCTTCTGCTCTGCTAGGAGGAATTATGAGCTCAATATCTGTCTAAACTCTAGAACCTCGAGACTGACTGGGCTGGAGGACAATCTGGAGTGAATGTTAAAGTCTGATACTCAAACTCACTCACTCCCAACCACTCCCAGTCACACAGTGCATGGAAATTTGTTGGTAAAACCTTCTTGTTGCTCTCTGGAATGGGTGGGGAGTATTTCTGATCAATAATTTGTTGTTTCTTTTCCCATTTGTCTCCCACAGTAAATTTGCTAGCAGTGACAGTCCTTTCCAGGCAAAACTGTGGTGTTTCCCGTTGCACTACCCGTTACCTGGTGTTTATGGCAGCTGCCGATCTGATGGTCATTATTACTGTGGTTATACTGTGGAAATTACCTTGGTATTATTTCCCACAGTCTTTCCTGGACATCACTCCTGTGTGCAGTGTTATTGGGGCACTGTCTCGTGCAGCCACGGACTGCTCTGTCTGGTTCACCGTCACTTTCTCCTTTGACCGATTTGTGACCATTTGTTGTCAGAAGCTGAGAACAAAATATTGCACTGAGAAAGCTGCGACTGTGGTTCTGGCAACAACCTGCACCCTGTTCTGTCTGAAAAACATCCCCTTCTATTTTGAATATGAGCCTGTGAGGACAATCAACAATGTGCCATTCTACTGCAAAATAAAGTTAAGCTACTTCACTGAGACTTGGTGGGTGGTATTAGATTGGCTCGATACAGTTTTAACCCCTTCACTGCCATTCGCTTTAATTCTGTTGCTCAATGCTCTGACAGTCAGACACATTTTAGTGACCAGTCGAGTCCGGAAGAGGCTGAAGGGTGAGAGCAAAGGAGAGAATCACAGAGACCCAGAGATGGAGAACAGAAGGAAGGCTGTGATTTTGCTCTTCACCATCTCTGGGAGCTTCATAGTCCTCTGGTTAACTGTTGTTGTGTATTTCTTATATTATATCATTCAAGGAATCGATCCTGTTGGTTACTCGCCTTTTCTGCATCACTTCAGTGCAGTTGGTTACATGCTGCGGGACCTCAGCTGTTGCACAAACACATTTATTTATGCAGCAACATTGTCTCAGTTCAGAGCGAAGATCAGTAACGCAGTAAAATACCTGGTTACACGGATTCCTTGTGTTGTGAATAAATAAAACTCCTCAGTGAAGCCCACAGGAGGGTCCGACTGTTTCCAAACCATGAAATGATTTTGTTTTATTCACTCGTGGGATGTGGGTATCACTGACTGAGTCTGTAGTTATTCCCCATGCCAAATTGCCCCTGAGAAGGTACTGCTGAGCTGCCTTTAACATTGATGGAATAACAATATATTTCTAAATCAGGATAGTGAGTGACTCAGAGGGGAATTTGAAGGTGGTGATGTTCCCATTTATCTGCTGCCCTTGTCCTTCGAGGTGGAAGTGCTCGTGGGTTTGGAAGGTGCTGTGTGAGGATCTTTGGTGAATTTCTGCAGTGCACCGTGTAGATGGTAAACACTGCTACTACTGAGTGTCAGTGATGGAGGGAGGGGATGTCTGGAGATGTGATGCCAACCAAGCGGCTGCTTCATCGTGGATGGTTTTTTTCTGGTGGCAGAAACCAGAACAAAGCAGCTGCTTAGTTGGCACCACATCCACAAACACCCACTCCCTCCAACACTGTTTCTCAGCAGCAGCAGTGTGGACCACCTACAAGATGCAATGCAGATATTCACCAAAGGCCCTCACACAGCATCTTCCTAACCCACAAACTCTACCATCCAGAAGGACAAGAGCAGCAGATAGATGAGAACAGAAATCCCTGCACATACACCTCGAAGCCACTCACCATCCTGACTTGGAAATATATCACCGTCCCTTCACTGGGTCAGAATCCTTGAGCTCCCTCCCTAACAGCATTGTGGGTCTACCTACACCACGCGGACTGCAGTGGTTCAACAAGGCAGCTCACCCCCACACATTATGGAGGAGCAACTGGGAACAGGCAGCGTTCCCAGCCAGGTCTGGACCAGTGATGCTCACGTCCCGCGAGTGAATAAGACAAAGTGCATGCAGGTAAATGCAGAAACAGCAGGGACTCTGATCAGCACACCACCGTCTTCGCTGGGGATGGGCTCTAAATGGTATTTTATTCAGAGATCCTCCACATCTCATGTACAAAATAATAATAATTGTGAGTGACAGTAAGATTTAGGATTAGAAACATCATCAAAAAATTGAAATTGAGCATCAAGTCAATCAGAGTGTCAAAGAAGAGACAATGATAATAGATTGGCAGCTGATGTAGTTATGGTCATTATGCAAATCAGATAATGGTAATAAGACAAGGACTAATTCTGTCCCAAAAATGCAAATGTAGGTCGTACACACCGAGCTGAGGTAATAAATGAGAAATTAAGATTTGTTTTATTGGAGATAAATAAGATGGGACAGCCACAGGGAGAGCTGTGGGAGCAGAGTCCCTGTGTATATTTAAGAATGAGAGAGTTGGATCCTTGTCGGAGCTAATTACTGCAGAAGCTGGGATCTGTACTGAAAACAAAAAATGCTGGAAATCACAGCAGTCAGGCACCATCCATGGAGAGAGGGCAGGCTAATGCTTTAAGTTTATCTCTATTAGAAATAGATCAGAGATCAGTCGGGGAATCAAGTGTTACAGGGAACAGGCAGGAAAGTGGCTGTGAGGAATGTCGGATCAGCCACGTTCCCATGAATGGTGGAACAGGCTGGAGGGGCCAAATAAATAGTAGGCCCGAGGGGAGCACTGAGGATCAAAGGGAGCTTGGATCGCTGAAGATGTTAGCACAGGTCGACAGGATGGTTAAGAAGGCGTACGGGATGCTAGTCTTCATTAGCCAGCGATTAGAATATCGAATATAGAACACAGAATCTGAAGAGACCCCAGAATGTTGCTATCTTATAAATGAGACCTTCCTGAGGAATTGGAGACCATCACACATTCAGGCGGATGGGAAATGGGCAGCAGGTTATCAAGTTGTATTCCTAGTGGGATGTGGAAAGAAAATGTTGTGGATATAAATTAGCAGAAGGAGGTTATTTGGGAGTAAGGAGAACTCATGTCAAAATCCAATAACATTTTTATTGGCCTGAACTGTATAAAGACGTAGTCGAATTTTGGAGGACATTTCATCTGTGTCAGGAAATTGGAAACTTTCAGGCAGTGATAAAGCCAGCAACTTTAATATCAATTCCTGCATTTGGGGAACATTTTACAAGGGTGTTAATTGATTGGGTAGTGTTGTACCAAAATTAATAAGATTCACATTTAGAAGTAAGTAAATCAAATTTATTAAATCAAAACCTATTGAGAGGGGCAGTTTTCAGCTCCCCCCTTGTGGTCCGAGACATGCAGGAGCATGATGAACAGACCACCACCATCCAGTAATAATCAGTGGGGTAGGATTATAATCATGAAACTGTTTCCCTTCCTGCTGGATATTATCAGCCTCCAGGCGGATGAGATCCGCTTGGTCAGTTATATTGTCTGAGATATTCGGAATGTATCTGCTGCACTAGGCCCCAATAACAGCACAGGGTCCACCTTGTGCCACTCGCAAATAGGAGAAAGTGAGGATTGCAGATGCTGGAGGTCAGAGCTGAAAATGTGTTGCTGGAAAAGCGCAGCAGGTCAGGCAGCATCCAAGGAGCAGGAGAATCGACGATTTGGGCATGAGCTGTTCTTCAGGAAAAAGGGCTCATGCCCGAAACATCGATTCTCCTGCTCCTTGGATGCTGCCTGACCAGCTGGGATTTTCCAGCAACATTTTCAGCTCCACTCGCACGACAACACAACAGTACGGGGGGCAATGGCCTCAGCCGACACCTCGGAGATGGCCATGCTTACCGCTGCAAAGCCATCGGCAGTCTCATTAGCCAGCCTTTCCAAGGTGGAGGCCATATTGATCAGTTCCCTAGCAGCCTTAGCACTCCCATAGGCGGGGAAGGCGAACATACAGAATCGCTCGGTCTCAGTGATGGACCGTTTGGATTGAGGTGGATGCAGTTTGGGATGAACGCGGAGGGAACTGAAATGTTGAACAAAAGGTAGCACATAGGCAAGGGAGCAAGATCCAGACCAATATGCAGGGAGCCAAGGGTAGGCCTTGACAGCACGGTCAGAGTAATTCGCATTGTAAGGCCTCAGATAATCAGTCGGAATTGAAGTCTCAATGGTTTTGTATGTTTTCCCTGTCGTCATGTTGACAACCTCAAGGCTCAGAATATTCCAGAAAGAAACAATCGGCGGGCGGACGAGGTAAGGAGCAGGGAACGGGAACATTTGCTGGTTCCGGCATTCCACTCTGATGTGGAATTAAAACAAATCGCCCCCGTGGGCGTTCCTTCACCCGCGGTGTTTGTGAGGGTCAGAGCCAGAGGGGTGTATTTTAAAGGATGTAGTGAGGCTGGAACCAACCTTTATAGTTTTGCATGTTACAACCCGTGGTCTCCCAGGTGACCTCATCATTGGCAGCAGAAATGGTCTGGTCAGGGCCTCACATGAATGACCGGGGAGATTCTCTGTCAGACCTAACCCCCGCCCATCCCCCAAATGGATAAATGTGAGGATCTGTTCTGGTCCAATCACCATTCCACCGTTTTGGATTTATTAAACGGAATGGGACTCAGGGGAATCCCCCCAATAGAGTATGCAGGGATTCGAGTACACACCCAGCATTTCGAGATGTTATTTTGCTGTGTGTGCTGATAGAACATGGTTAGGTATGTATTAACATGGAACCCCGCGCCTACTCCGGGGAGCAGGACTGAGGGAGGCACAATTCATTTGGTGCTGCCCCCCAGTGGCTACCAGGCAAAGGGTGAAGGCAACAATAAACAGGAACATCCCGGCTTGTGGTGGACTGGAATCACGGGTTTTGCAGGCAGGACCTCAGGCCAGCGTTTGTCAGAGTCCTGCATGGCCTTAGCAAGGGAGGGTTTAAGACGTCTGTTCATTCACTTCACCATGCCTGAACTTTGTGGATGGTCGGGTGTGTGAAATCTCAGTTTAATGCCCAACAGCTGACATGTGGTTTTTACAACTCTTACAGTGAAATGGCTCCCCGGTCGGAGTCAATCTGGGACAGCACCCAACTCCCCCACCTGGGCATCCCCGCCTCAGCTACAACCCTTGCCACAGCGTTAGCTGATCAGTTCTGGGTAGGGTAGGCCCCGACCCACCTGGTAATTTGGTCAATAATCACAAGGTAATCCGTCTTCCCATGAGACTGGGGAAGAGGTCCCATAAAATCCATCTGTAACTGCCCCCAGAGTCCCTTTGGGTGTGGCTGGGGCCCCATTCTAATTTTAATGGGCCAGCCTGGGTTGTACTGGGCACACGTCACACTGCGGTGACAGAATCGAGTGAAATCTCTGCCCATGCCCTTCCACCACCATTGCTTCCCGATGTTGGTTATCATAACATCACGGCACCCCCCTGGGAAATGCCAATGTGTAATTACATCCTGAGAAGGATCCTTTTATCCCCACTTTCAGCTCACCCCAGCCTCTCTGACTCTCACTGTGTCTGTGTCTGACCCCATTGTGTTCAAAGTGATACAATGCCACCCCCTGGTGGCGTCCCTCTGCCACTGCACAAGAGCAGGTTTTTTTCTGTCAGGACAATTTGCTCCTGTCCCTGTCCATTCCATTGTCTGTAAACTGCAGGCCCTGTTCCCTGTCCAAATTAACTCCAGCAATAACAAACCCCCCCGGCCCTGACTTTAACCCCTCATATTTTATGCCCCCATCTTGCAGTGCCCACTATTTTACGTCTCTCACTTTTGCCCTCCACAATCCCACCACCAACAATTTTGCCCCCAGCCAATTGTGCCCAGAACTGGGGGAGTCAAAAATGGGGGGTGGGGGGAATATATTTTCTCTCATTTTGTCCCGCTCCATTTTTTTTGTTCCTCCCCAGTTTTTTGAAACTGCCCCAATTGAGCAACTTCCTCCCCCACCGACCCCACCCCCGGTTTTCTGCCCTGGCATTTTTGCCCATCCCCAGAGTTATTACCCCCACCCAACTCTTGCACTTTCCCCCAAACATTTTGCCCCCCACCACCTTGCCCTGGTCTAATTGCCCTTTCTCCATACTGCCCCCACTGCCATTCCTACCTGTATCCCCCCCCCACTGGATATAAAAGCCCCCTCTGTGTCTCCATCGTGTACAATAACCGTTTCCCCTCCCCTCCCCCCTTCACTGGGCCCTCGCCCCTGGGCTGGAGGGGGTGGGGCACGTGGAGGATGCCCACTGACTGACTGGCCTATAAACTGTGTGCTTTTTCATGCACAGCAAGATCCCATGCTCCCCCTTCACCCTCCTCAGTGAGAAAGGGTCTTTCTCTCCCCCATCCCCACCCCCACTCACCATTGGGACAGCAATGGGAGACACAGGGAACAGCAAGATCCCACTGTGATAACAGCATGTGCAGCACCAAGTGCTACTGAGTTCAAATCTACCCTGGGACAGGAACAGCAGGACAGAGGGAGGGAGGGACAGATAGGGAGGGGGAGAGAAAGCGAGTGAAATGAGGGACAGAGAGAAAGGGAGTAGAGAAAGCGAGTGAGATGAGGGACAGAGACTGAGGGAGGGGGACAGAGCGAGCCAAGGACAGAGAAAGATCCCAGGGGGAGACAGAAGGACAGAGATGGGGAGAGAGAGAGAGGCACAGTGTGAAACCAGGGAAAGAGAGAGAGAAACACCCAGGCAGAGAGAACAAAGGACAGAGAAAGATCCCAGGGAATGAAACTCCCAGGGAGAGAAACAGGGGACAGACAGGAGAGAGTGTAAAACCCAGGGAGAGAACAGGACAGAGAGAACAAAACACTTAGGGAGGGGTAGACAGGACAGAGAGAGAGACAGAGAGAGAGAGAAATGCCGAACACAGGGAGGGAGGGGGAGAGAGAAAGTAAAAATCCAGGGAGAGAAATCCAAAGGTGAGAGACAGAGAGAGAGAGAGAGAGAGAGAGAATGAGGCAAGAGCTGCCACAGGGGAGAGATACAACAGATCGCGAGTGAAAGAGAGGGGGGTTGATGGTATGAAGCAGATAGAATGATCCTCAGGCAGGAACAACAAGATCCCGCAGGGCTGACACAGAGAGGGGTGTGGGGAGAGGTTAGCAGGGAGGTTGGAGATTGAACAATTTAACACTTCCAGGAAAGAGGGAGGATCCAGAGAGTTGTAGGAAGGGAATCTACAGGGGAATGTGAACAGGGAGGAGATGGGAAGGATGGGGATTGAAGGAAAGATGTGGGACAGACAGAGACAGAGAGTGTGAGCTGGGGACACAAAGGGAGAGGTGGGAGCTGGACAGTGAGAGGGAGGCAGTGACATCTGTGGGATCAGACTGTGCAGCAGCTCCCTCTCCATCTTTCTGCCCCTTTGACAACCCCCCAGCCCAGAACTTGCTCCTTGTGATAAATATTCTACAGAGACAGCCTGAACCCCACAATTCTAATGCCTGTGTGTGTTTGTGTAAATGAACAAGGAGACAGGCCAGTTTCTGATTGTTCTCTCTCTCTCTCTCTGAATGTTTCTGGTTCTTGTCTGACGATTCCAGGCGGCAGAAATGATTTGATTCTCTCAGTCTCTGCACCGTACTGAGGTTCAGCTCCCGGATCCAATATCCTCCTCTGGGAACTGACAGAGACAAATAAAAATTGATTTGAAATAAAATCCAACAGTGGTACTAAACGCACAGCAAGATCCCAGTGCTCTTTGGCCTTCCACAGTCTCTCACTTTACTGTGATACTGGTTCAGTTTAATTATTGCATCATTAATGCATTGCATCACATCACAGCAACATCGAAACACAAAGAAATCACAATAGACCAGTTAACCAGAGGCTAGAAATACACACAGCAAGATCCCACTGCAGCAGTGTGACATCAGACAGGTCATTGGCATTGGTTAAGGGTTCGATTCTGTTCTCAGGACAACAGAGGGACCAACCCGACTGTTCAACAAATTCCAAACATGCCCTTCTGTTCACCCCTCTCTGTAACCCCCTCACTCTCTCTCCATCTCTGATAACTCTATCTGTTACTCCCCACACCGTGTTCCTTCTCTTTCTCTCTGTTCCTCCTAGCTTACTCTCCATCTCTGAGATCTCTCTGTTACCTCTTGCTCTCTCTGTCCCCTCTCTCTTCATCTCTGAGATCTCTCTTTGTGTATTTCTCTCTAATTTAATCCTGTATACTGTAATCTTTATTCCCCTCCACTTTAAATAACGATGGCTCATTTATCATCCTACCCTCTCTATGACCCACATTCCTCTGACATTGTGACAAGACTTTACAGAGGGTCAGATATTTTGGGTATTATTTCCCTCCTCGGGAGTCCTGCCTCACAGATCCTGGAGGTTAACCTGTTTGTGTCACAATCCCAAAACCCTGGTTACTTTAAACCCAGGCTTCAAACCCATTTTAAAAACGACAGGGCCACAATCTGACAGGACCCAATTAACCAGAGGGCCCTACAAACCAGGCCTCCACACTCCCCCCACCCCCGCAGTGGAGAATAAACCTCGGGGTTATAAACAGACCACCTCTCACCTGGGCTCCACAGGCTGCAGCCTGGCAACCAGGCCTCAGGCCTCTGGCCCATGCTCCCCTCTGGAGGTTGCTCTTGTCCAAGGCTTTCCTGGTCCCAGCTATTTTGGATCTTCACTTTCCAGCTTTCCCAACAAAGGTTCTTTGGGATAAAAGGGAGAAAAGATAATTGGGGAGTTCGGGGCGGTGAGCGAGAGCACTTTGATGCAGAATTACACAGCAAGATCCCAGGTATTAAAGCGGCCCCTGCACCCCCCCATAACTCATCCCCAGTACATTGCAGACTATCACAACAACATCAAAATACAAACAAATCAGAAGACAGCAATTAACCAAAACAAACACATGCACCAAACAGGGAGAGCTGCTTGTTCTCAAGAGCGACAGAGAAAACAGCTCATTTTAAGAATAAATCTAAATAATTTTTATCCACATTTATCTTCCTTCATGGAGAAGTTTATGAAGAAAAACACCTTTGACCACAAGTCCATCAGGACATGGTCAGCACGTAGTGTCCTCGAGACCCTTCTGGAAAAGGAGAGGGCAGATCCTATCGAGTGGTTCCCTGAGCAGACTGTCAAAGCCATTTGGCAGAATGCCTCATTGTCAGAACTTTCCAACAAGCACCAAGACATGGCTTGGCTGGTGGTGAGAAGGGCTCTGCCTGTGAGATCCTTTATGCACGCCCGGACTCTCAGCCACACCGCACGCTGCCCTCGAAGTGGCTGCGGGGGGGAAGAGACTGTCACACACCTCCTTCTGGAATGTGCCTATGCAGAGGAAGTCTGGAGAGGAATGCAGTGGTGTTTGTCGAGGTTCGTCCCGAGCAGCGCCGTGACGCGGGACTCCGTGCTCTACGGCCTGTTCCCCAGGACGCACACCGAGACGAACATCAACTGTGCCTGGAGGATCATCAACTCGGTGAAGGACGCTCTCTGGGTGGTCCGAAACCTGTTGATCTTCCAGCTGAAGGAGTTGACCCTGACTGAGTGTTGCAGACTGGCACATTCCAAGGTCCAGGACTATGTGTTGAGGGACGCGCTGAAGCTTGGGGCAGCTGCCACCAAGGCGCGGTGGGGAAAGACCACCGTATAACATCTGCCTGTCTAACAGGGGGCCCATGCAGTCATTTGAGCTCTGCTGACGCCTCAGCTAATTATATGGGCATATGGTTGAAAAATGTACAGACCTGCATAAAAATGATAAATTCTGATCTCTGTATGTAAATGTTTACATATGTATGGCATGACCAACTGTACGGACCATCAAATTATTTTATGAATAAAGTATATTTTTGAAATAAAAAAAGTCTTCACTGAGTGGTTTGTGGACTCCACCCCTGCAATCACTGACACATTGTAACGTCTGTCAGTCTGCTCCCTGGGGTGCTCTCTGTGTCATTGAGATGTTAATTCCCAGGACAAGAAAGTCTTGCTGGAGTCCTGTGGGTTTGCAACAGTGGATGATACTTACCTGGCAGGGGAGATACCATGTTTAGTGCTTCTTGGCCTTTTGGCTAAGATCAAGTGTCTGTTCTTATCAGGACAGGTGTCGAGTTGTGAGTCATCAGAGCTAATGGAGATCATCGCTGGATCGTGATTGGACGTTGGAGGATCGTTTGGTTGTGCTGACCTGCTTTTGGTGGATCTTCATGCTGGCTTCGGCCTAACACCAATTTAGGGACTGGCCAACCTCGGAGCTATGGCCTCAGCAGCCACTCGCAGCCCTGGACAGGGGGTTCGAAACACAGTCAGGGTGACTGCGAAAAAAGTGTAAGGTCATACTCCAGTTGATCGCACACTGTTCATTAAGAAAGTGCTTTTGGGATGTTGTGGGTTTGCCCCTGTGGAAGTGTACTGCCTGCAGGATTTCCCCGGGGCAGGGTATTTTGACGTGAAGGAGTGTGAAGCAGTGTGAGCAGCTCCTGAAGGTCTTCAAGCAGAAGAAAGGGGGTGCTGCTATTCTCCATCTTGTTGGCGGTTCCATTGTGTGTGGTTCCTGCACAGAGGAGTCGGGTTGTTACAATCCATATGTACAACCCCTAGTTGAGGGAGAAGTCACCGATGTGATCGACCTCTTTGGGATCTGGACCAGTAAGCGGCAGGTCAGGGTAACTCTGAGCGTCGATGGTAATGGGAACATTCTCCACCCACCCTCGAGCTTCGCAATTGGAGGGAGCAGAGGCTCCCTGACATACGCAGGGCAGCCGAAAGTGTGCCGAACCTGCAGGAAGGCGGGACACGTGGGGGCGGATTGTAAGGTGACCATCTGCAGGAATTGCAAACAGGAGGGTCACCTGACTAAGGAGTGTCAGGAAACAAAGAGCTGCAACCTGTGTGGAGAGGCCGGCCACATGTACAAGACCTGCCCAAGATGGGGGGGCCCCACTTACGCACAGATGGCTGGAGGTGGCAATGTGAGCCGTGGACCCCCAAAGACCAGCAAGGTCCACCCAGACAGCAGGGAAACGGAGTCTGGTGGCACCCAGAAAGAAGAACAGGCTGGAGTGGAGGAGGCAGCAGCCAGCGGAGAGACACAGCAGCTGATCCTAGCTCTAGCTGGGCAGATGGAAGCAATGGAGGAGGAGGTAATCGAGAAGGCAGAGGAGTGGATACCTGTTAAAAACAGGAAGAGAAAATCCTGCCAGGCCCCCAAAGCCTCCCAGCAAAGGGGGAAAAGACAGCTGCATGATGGAGAGACAGACAGCGCTTCGGATGGGGAAGCCGGGTGCAAAGAAGGTCACCACCAACAGAAGAAGAGACAGAGCACCGTAAATAAAGAGGAGGGTATTTCCTCCCAACCAGGAAACAACGGACCCCCCCGAAGTCCACCCTCCACCCAGTGAGAACCAGGGGGTTCCCACTGCCCCACAACTACAGGTAACTGAAAGCTGTGATCCTCTGACAGTCCCATTGTCAGACACAGAACTGGACGGTGCGGACCCTTGCCTTGGCTCAATGACACCAGAGCGGGTAAATGACCCCAGTGAGGAGCTGGATAGCTACCTCAGCCCAGCGAAGGTCCAGCAGTTCGAGCTCACCTTGGGGATGCAGACAGCTACCCCAGAGACAGGGCAGTCAAATGGACAATGGTAACCCCATAAACTGGGGGTTAAAGAAGGTTCCTTTGCAATCATGTAACAGGGCACCCACTCACTAGGTGGGTTCCGCTGAAGCCACAGCTAAATAATAAGAGACTGGATGGTTAATATAGGGACTGTAAATATGATAACTGTAAATTCGTTTAATTCAATCTGTTTATTTGTAAGGTTAAGACATGCAATGTGTATATCTGTGAACAACAGACAGGTATCAAAGATTTATTGCAATGTATATGTCTATGAACGACATGACAAATTGTACAAGTACCAAAGATTTATTTTTACGAATAAAGTATATTTTGAAATTTAAAAAATGTGTACTGCCTGCAGGATTTCCCTGGGGGCAGGCTACTTCGACGTGACCTTCAGGAGTGTGAAGCAGTGTGAGCAGCTCCTGAAGGTCTTCAAGGAGAAGGAAGGGGAACCTCTGTTCTCCATCTTGTCGGCGGTCCCGTTGTGTGTGCTTCCTGCGCAGAGGAGTCGGGTTGTTACAATCCATATGTACAACCCTTACGTCCCAGCGGCAGAAGTGCTGACCTTCTTGAAGAGGTATGTCCAGGTCGAAGGAGAAAGCACCGATGTGGTCGATCCTTTCGGGACCTGGACCAGTAAAAGTCAGGTCAGGGTAACCCTGAGGGTCGATGGCAGTGGGAACATCCTCCACCCACCCTCCAGCTTCACCATCGGAGGAAGCAGAGGTTACCTGACGTACGCAGGGCAGCCGAAGGTGTACTGAACCTGCGGGAGGTCAGGCCACATGGCGGCCGGCTGTAAGGTGACCGTCTGCCGAAACTGCAAGCAGGAAGGCCACCTGACCAAGGAATGTAAGGAGGCTAAGAACTGTAACCTGTGCGGAGAGGCGGGCCACATGTACAAGGCCTGCCCAAGATGAGGAGCCGCCACCTACACACAGATGGCCGGAGGTGGCAACACGAGCCGGGGACCGACAAAGACCAGCAAGGCACCACAAAACAGCATGGAAACGGTGCCTGGAGGCACCCAGAAGGAAGAGCAGGTGGTAGTGGAGCAGACGGCAGACAGCGGGGAGGTGCAGCAGCCGATCCAAGCTCCTTCAAGGCAGACGGAGGAAATGGAAGAGGTGGAATCAAAGGAGGCAGAGGACTGGATCACAGTCAAAAACAGGAAGAAGAAGCCTCCCGGGGGCCCCCAAATCCACCCAGCGAAGGGGGAAGCGACACCTACAAGTCAAAGACTCAGGCAGCTCTTCCGATGGTGAGGATGGGTGCAAGAAGGGTCCTCCCCAGAGGAAGAGACAGAGCGCTGTGGGGAGAAAGGAGGGCAGCACCACCCAGGAAGGAAAGGACGATCCCTCTGAGGGGACGGGTAAAGGCCTCCCACTACCCAGTGGGAACCAGGAGGTACCCACCGGGCCACAGCTCCAGGTAACTGGGAGCAGCGGTCCTGTGACAGCCCCGCTGTCAGATGGAGAACTGTTCAGTGCGGACCACGGGCCCGACACAAAGACACCAGAGCGGGGAAATGACTCCAGCGTGGAGCCGGACAGCTACCTCAGCCCTGGGATGGTCCAGCAGTTTGCCGTCACCACGGGGATGCACACAGCTACCCCAGAGGAGCAAGACCAGCAGCAAATGGACTGTTAACCTTGTAAACTGTTAAAATGGGGTTTAAAATTGCCACCATCAATGTGCGTAGCATCAAATCAGCTCCGCGATGTGTTTCAACGATGGCCTTCCTGGCCAGTGTTAAAGCCGACCTCCTGTTTCTGCAGGAGTGTGGGATACCGCACCTCAGCAGCTACAGGAGATGGTCGAGCTTGTGGGCCCATGGGCAGTCAGTTTGGTCAGGGGGCAACGATAGCCGCGCCTCCGGCCTGGGTATCCTGTTGCGAGGAAGCAACTTCACCATCTCCGAGGTTAAGGAGGTGGTGGGTGGGCGCCTCCTCGTCGCCGACGTTATGTACAGGAATGCTCCCCTGAGACTGATCAATGTGTATGCCCCAGTGGGTAAGAGTGAACGGTTGGCCGTCCTGCAGCAGCTTCCACTGTTGCTGGCTACGTCCAGGCCGGTCATTCTGGCCGGAGACTTCAACTGTATCATTGATGCAGATGGACGATCCGGCGGGGGGGACAGTAAACTGGACGCCACGTCCAGAGCCCTGATGGAAACGGTCAAAGATGCCAAGCTGCACGACGTCTTCAGCACCCCTGCAGATAGAGCGCAGCGTAGATACACATGGTCACGGGCAGACGGGTCTATCCGCTCAAGGATAGATTACCTGTTTGTGTCCCAAACGCTCTCGGTCAGATCCACCGACGCCAAGCCGGTGTTCTTCTCTGACCACTGCCTCCTGCTAGCCGACTGTCACCTACAAAACGAGCAGCGGGCAAGTAAGGGAACGTGGAACTGAACACTAAGTTGTTGACCCCGGGAAACATTGAGGAGCTCAAGAGGGACTACGCAGGTTGGAGAACAGTGAAGCCACTCTTTGAGTCTCCAGCAGACTGGTGGGAAACAGTTAAAGGGAACATCAAGAGGTTCTTCATCCTCAAAGGTGTTCAGGAAACGAGAGAGGGGCGGGGAAAACTGTCCCAACTCCAGAAAAGTATGCAGAACCTGCTCCTGCTGCAGACAATGGGGGTCGATGTCACGGAGGACCTCAAGGAGGTGAAGGGCCAGCAAACCTCGCTCTTTTCCTCGGAGGCTTCCAAGATAATCTTCCGGTCCAGGGTCCGCGCGGTGGAGCAGGACGAGACGTGCTCACGTTTCTTCTTCCAGAAGGTGCACAAAGGGAGCTCTGTGCTCAGCAGCCTGAAGGAAGAAGACGGCTCGACAACGTCATCTCAGGCTGACGTCATGAGGATCAGTAAATCCTTCTATACCAGTCTGTATGACGCGAAGCCGACCGACAGCGCGACCTCCCAGTCGTTCCTGTCGTCTATCACGGAGGTCTTAGACGACAGAACACGTGAGAGGCTGGACCAGCCGCTATCTCTGGACAAGCAGACCAAGGCCCTCGAGTCCTTCAAAAAGAATAAAACTCCCGGAAGCGATGGCTTACCGGTCGAGCTCTATTCCGCTCTGTGGGACTTGATTGGCCAGGACCTGCTAGAGGTCTATGTCAGTATGCTTCAGGCGGGTACCATGAGCGAATCCATGAGGAAAGGCATCATCACCCCCATCTACAAGCGGAAGGGGGAGAGGGAGGAACTCAAAAATTGGAGACCGATCATACTGTTGAATGCGGATTACAAAATCCTGTCAAAGGTAATCGCCAACTGGGTCAGGTCTGCTCTGGGGTCGGTGATTCACCCTGACCAAACCTGTGCTGTGCCGGGCAGGAAGATCGCTGAGAGTCTCGCACTCCTCAGGGATACAATCGCCTACGTGCAGGACAGAGGGTTGGACGCCTGCCTGATCAGCCTGGACCAGGAGAAAGCCTTTGACAGGATATCACACATGTATATGAGAGATGTTCTCTCCAAAATGGGCTTTGGGGAGGGAATCTGCAATTGGATCAGACTGCTCTACACCAACATTGTCAGTGCAGTCTCAATCAATGGGTGGGAATCAGATAGCTTCCCAGTCAGATCTGGAGTCAGGCAGGGCTGCCCTCTCTCTCCTGCCTTGTTTGTGTGCTGCATAGAGCCATTTGCCGAGTCCATCTGGAAGGATGCGAGCCTGAGAGGGGTGACTATTCCTGGCAGTAGGGGCCTGCAGGTTAAGGCCTCCCTGTACATGGATGACGTCGCCGTTTTCTGCTCGGATCCGCTGTCCGTGCACAGACTCATGTGCATTTGTGACCAGTTCGAACGGGCCTCGGGGGCCAAGGTAAACCGAGGCAAGAGCGAGGCCATGCTCTTCGGGAACTGGGCCGACCAATCCTCGATCCCCTTCACCGTCAGGACCGACCACCTGAAGGTGCTGGGTATTTGGTTCGGGGGGGCTGGGGCGTGCGCCAAGTCTTGGGAGGAGCGTATCAGTAAAGTGAGGCAGAAACTGGGCAGATGGAGGCTACGGTCGCTCTCCATCACGGGAAAAAACCTGGTCATCAGGTGTGAGGCACTGTCATTGCTGTTGTACGTGGCACAGGTCTGGCCTATTCCCAGAACCTGCGCCGCTGCAGTCGCCCGGGCCATCTTCCAGTTCATATGGAGTTCAAAGATGGACCGGGTCCGAAGGGATTCACTATACAAAGATCTGGGCAACGGGGGAAAAAATACACCCAATGCCACCCTCACCCTGATGGCCACCTTTGTGTGTGGCTGCATCAAGCTGTGCATGGATCCCCGGTACGCAAACACCAAGTGTCACTACGTACTGAGGTTCTACCTGTCCCCGGTGTTGCGAAGGATAGGCCTGACCTCGCTGCCGCGGAACGCTCCGAGTAGTTGGACCATTCCGTACCACCTGTCCTTCGTGGAGAAATTTTTGAAGAAAAACACCTTTGACCACAAGTCCATCAGGAAGTGGTCAGCACGTAGTGTCCTCGAGACCCTTTGGGAAAAGGAGAGGGCGGATCCTGTTGAGTGGTTCCCTGAGCAGACTGTCAAAGCAATTTGGCAGAATGCCTCATCGCCAGAACTTTCCAACAAGCACCAAGACATGGCTTGGCTGCTGGTGAGAAGGGCTCTGCCTGTGAGATCCTTTACGCACGCCCGGACTCTCAGCCGCACCGCACGCTGCCCTCGAAGCGGCTGCGGCGGGGGAAGAGACTGTCACACACCTCCTTCGGGAATGTGCCTATGCAGAGGTAGTCTGGAGAGGAATGCAGTGGTATTTGTCGAGGTTCATTCCGAGCAGCGCCATGACGCGGGACTCCGTGCTCTACGGCCTGTTCCCCGGGACGCACACCGAGACGAACATCAACTGTGCCTGGAGGATCATCAACTCGGTGAAGGACGCTCTCTGGGTGGTCCGAAACCTGTTGATCTTCCAGCTGAAGGAATTGACCCCGACTGAGTGTTGCAGACTGACACATTCCAAGGTCCAGGACTACGAGTTGAGGGACGCGCTGAAGCTTGGGGCAGCTGCCGCCAAGGCGCGGTGGGGAAAGACCACCGTTTAACATCTGCCTGTCTAAAGAAGATCAGGGGGCCCATGCAGTCATTTGGGCTCTGCTGATGCCTCAGCTCAATATATGGGCGTAGGAGCGAGAAATGCACAGACCTGAATGAAATAATGACAATTCTGAGCTGTGTATGTAAATGTGAACATATGTATGGCATTACCTAATGTACAGTCCATCAAATTATTTTATGAATATTTTACGAATAAAGTATATTTTTGAAATAAAAAAAAGCGGACGTGTTTTGTGAATCCATGAGGAAAGGCATCATCACCCTCATCTACAAGCAGAAGGGGGAGAGGGAGGAGCTCAAAAATTGGAGACCTCCTGTTTTCCGAAGGCCTCCACGCGGCAGGTGTCGTGTACGGACCATCACCTGGTGTGGGCGGAACTCCTTCCGTTCGGCGCCAGGCTGGGCTCCGCGTACTGGCACTTTAACAACCTGCTGCTGGAGGACGAGCGGTGCCGGGACTCGTTTCGTCGTTTCTGGGCCGGCTGGAGAAGGAAGCGGGGAAGCTTCCCCTCCCTGAGGCTATGGTGGGACGTGGGCAAGGCTCATGTCAGTGTCTTCTGTCAGGAGTACGCGAGGGGGTCGACAAACAGGCGGAAATCCAGGATCGGGGAGTTGGAGAGGAAGATGCTCGACCTGGAGTCACGCCTCGGTCAGCCCGACGCGGACCCGGCCCTGCGCAGGGTGTACGAAGAGAAGAAGGCCGCACTCCGGGACCTGCAGCTCATCGGGGCTCGGGGCGCGTACGTGAGGTCGCGGCTCCAGCTCTTCCAGGACCTGGACCGCGGCTCCCCCTTCTTCTACTCGCTGGAAAAAAGGCGCGGCACCCATCAGCAGCTCCTTGTGCTGCTGGCCGACGACAGGTCCCTCGTCTTGGATCCGGAAGGTATCAGGGCCCACGTCCGATCCTATTACACGGCCCTGTTCTCTCCGGATCCGTCCAGCGAGGATGCTCGCAGAGTTCTGTGGGAGGACCTGCCGCAGCTCAGCCCGGAGAACGCCGGAAGGCTCGACGCTCCCGTCACTTTAGAGGAGCTGACCGGCGCCCTCGACCGGCTCTCGAGGGGAAAATCCCCGGGGCTGGACGGGCTGACTGTGGAGTTCTTCAGGGCGTTCTGGGATGTCCTGGGGAGCGACTACACACAGGTCCTGGGGGAGTGTCTAAATGCCGGAGAGCTGCCCCTCTCTTGGCGCAGGGCGGTCATCGTACTGCTGCCAAAGAAGGGGGATCTTCGTTCTTTGAAGAACTGGCGTCCGGTCTCCCTCCTCAGCACGGACTACAAAATCTTCGCCAGGGTGTTGTCTTCTCGCCCGGCTCCCGTGCTGGCCCACATGATTCACCCGGACCAGTCCTACACGGTCCTGGGCCGGAGGATACAAGACAACGTCCATCTGGTCCGGGACCTGATCCATTTCTGTCGACGGGCTGGTCTGCCGAGCGCCTTCCTGTCTCTTGACCAGGAGAAGGCGTTCGACAGGGTCGATCACGAGTACCTGCTCGGGACTCTGCGGGCATTCGGGTTTGGGACGCAGTTCGTCGCCCGGATCCGACTTTTGTACGCCGCCGCAGAGTGTCTGGTTAAAGTTAACGGGTCCCTGACAGCGCCCCTTCACTTCGGGAGAGGAGTGCGTCAAGGCTGCCCCCTGTCCGGCCAGCTGTATTCCCTGTGCGTGGAGCCTTTCCTGCGCCTCTTGCGGAGGAGGCTGTCGGGGCTGGTTCTGTGCGGCGCGGGCACGGGGGTGGTCCTCTCGGCCTACGCCGACGACGTGCTCCTCACTTTCACCGACCCGGCTGACCTGGGGAGGATGCGCGAGTGCCAGGCCGTGGACTTGGCAGCGTCTTCCGCCAGGATCAACTGGGCCAAATGTTCCGGACTACTGATGGGTCCGTGGTGGATGGACTCCCTGCCGGAGGAGTTTCGGGGGTTCAGCTGGAGTACCACCCATCTCCTCTACCTGGGGGTCTACCTCAGCCCGACCGAGGAATCCTGGCCGGCCAACTGGCAGGAGCTGGAGGCCAAAATCTCGGCTCGCCTAGGCCGCTGGACAGGACTGCTCCGAGTGCTATCCTACAGGAGCCGAGTGCTGGTCATAAACCAGCTGGTGGCCGCCATGCTGTAGTACGGGCTGGTCACTTTGGTCCCTCCTCCTGGCTTTGTCGCTGACATCCAGAGAATGTTGGTCGACTTCTTCTGGGACAAAAAGATGCACTGGGTCGCTGCGCAGGTTCTGAGTCTCCCTATTGAGGAAGGCAGTCAGTCGCTGGTGTGCGTCCGGACCCAGGTCGCGACCTTCCACCTTCAGACCTTGCAGCGATACCTTTACGTCGAGCCTCCTCCTAGTTGGTGCGCCCTGGCGACGTATTTTTTCCGCCAGGTGCATAACCTCAACTACGACACGCAGCTCCTGTTCGTCGACCGTGACGGTTTGGAGGTCAGCCTCAAGGTGCTGCCTGTCTTTTACCAGGACCTGATCACTGTCTGAAACATGGTCGAATCGCGTCGCGTCTACCCTCCGGCAGGAGTAGTGGCTGTCGTCAGGGAGCCGTTGCTCAGGAATCCACACCTCCGTGCTCGCGGATTCGAGTGGCTGTCGGAGGGGAGGGCCGTGGCGGCGAGGGTTACCAGGGTCGGGGACGTGCTGGTTGCCGGGGGCCTGGGCTGGACGTTGCCGCAAGACATAGCGAGCAGGGCAGCGGTAGACGTCCGGTACGTGGCCACCGCCATCCGACGCCTTAAAACGGCGGTGCTCGGACCCGACGTAGTGCACCAGTTGGAGGACGCCCAGGTGTGCTGTGGGATCCCGTCCGCGCTCACCCTAGCCCGGACAGAATTTCACATTGACCCCAAGGTCCCGTACTTCCCACGGGAGCCTGTGCCCCACAACCTGAGCCACCTCCGAAATTTTAATTTTGTCCCATTCAAGGACGTTAAAAGGCGGGCCCTGTATCGACTGCTGCTGCACACCGTCCACCTCTTCTCCCTCATCCACCGCCTGGACACACCCTGGCGTGCCCATTTGCCACCAGGCGGTGAGGATCCCCAGTGGAGGGCCCTCTATGCTGGAGTCCTCCCCCTTTCTCTCGGGGATCTGGGGTGGAGGGTGTTGCACGCAGCAGTCCCCTGCAACCGCAGATTGCGGTGGTTCATGGACTCCCAGCCCAACTGCTTGTTCTGTGGTGCTGTGGAGTCCGTGGACCATGTGTATGTTGGGTGTGGGCGTTTGCACTCCCTTTTTGATTTTCTCAAAAACCTTCTCCTCTGTTTTTGGTTGCACTTCAGTCCCACGCTCCTGATCTTCGGGCACCCGGTGCGGAGGTGGGAGGGCAGGTCTGAAGACCTCCTCGTGGGTCTGCTCCTGGGCCTGGCCAAACTGGCCATAAACAGGTCCAGGCAGCGGGCCGTGGAGGGAGTCGTTAGGGCCGACTGCCTGCCCCTCTTCCGCGGTTATGTTGGGGCCCGGTGTCCTTGGAGAAGGAGTACGCGGTGTCCACCAACACCCTAGAGTTGTTCGGGGAGAGGTGGGCGCCGCAGGGAGTGGAGTGCATCATTTCCCCCTCCAATGTTATTTTGATTTAGTCCCGGCCCTCCCCTTCACTGTTTGATCACACAGCATTGCCCTCTTTGATGTGAAGGGCACTGCTTGTCACAGGCCACTCGGGTGTTTTCCTATTTTCCTGGTGGTGGACATTGAATAAAGATTTGAGCACTTTGTGTCTCTCACTGTGTCTCACACCTGCACACACACTTTATGGGTGCTTGGGAAAAAAATAAGCACTACCAAAAAAAAAGAGAAAAAAAAAATAACAGGGAATAAAGGCACTGCTGGTCACTGGCCAAAAAAGAATATAACTTGGGTGTTTCCCTATTGAGAGTTGGATCTGTGTGAAGGTGTCAGAGGGGAAGGGGACTATCCCTGAACCAGCTGCCCAAAAAAAAAATCCTGTCAAACGTAATCGCCAACCGGGTCAGGTCTGCTCTGGGGTCGGTGATTCACCCTGACCAAACCTGTGCTGTGCCGGGTAGGAAGATTGCTGAGAGTCTCGCACTCCTCAGGGATACGATCGCCTACTTGCAGGACAGAGGGTTGGACGCCTGCCTGATCAGCCAGGACCAGGAGAAAGCCTTTGACAGGATATCACACAGGTATATGAGAGATGTTCTCTCCAAAATGGGCTTTGGGGAGGGAATCTGCAATTGGATCAGACTGCTCTACACCAACATTGTCAGTGAAGTCTCAATCAATGGGTGGGAATCAGATAGCTTCCCAGTCAGATCTGGAGTCAGGCAGGGCTGCCCTCTCTCTCCTGCCTTGTTTGTGTGCTGCATAGAGCCATTTGCCGAGTCCATCAGGAAGGATGCGAGCCTGAGAGGGGTGACTATTCCGGGCAGCGGGGGCCTGCAGGTTAAGGCCTCCCTGTACATGGATGACGTCGCCGTTTTCTGCTCGGATCCGCTGTCCGTGCGCAGACTCGTGCATTTGTGACCAGTTCGAACGGGCCTCGGGGGCCAAGGTAAACCGAGGCAAGAGCGAGGCCATGCTCTTCGGGAACTGGGCCGACCAATCCTCGATCCCCTTCACCGTCAGGACCGACCACCTGAAGGTGCTGGGTATTTGGTTCGGGGGGGCTGGGGCGTGCGCCAAGTCTTGGGAGGAGCGTATCAGTAAAGTGAGGCAGAAACTGGGCAGATGGAGGCTACGGTCGCTCTCCATCACGGGAAAAAACCTGGTCATCAGGTGTGAGGCACTGTCATTGCTGTTGTACGTGGCACAGGTCTGGCCTATTCCCAGAACCTGCGCCGCTGCAGTCGCCCGGGCCATCTTCCAGTTCATATGGAGTTCAAAGATGGACCGGGTCCGAAGGGACTCACGATACAAAGATCTGGGCAACGGGGGAAAAAATACACCCAATGCCACCCTCACCCTGATGGCCACCTTTGTGTGTGGCTGCATCAAGCTGTGCGTGGATCCCGGTACGCAAACACCAAGTGTCACTACGTACTGAGGTGCTACCTGTCCCCGGTGTTGCGAAGGATGGGCCTGGCCTCGCTGCCGCGGAATGCTCCGAGTAGTTGGACCGTTCCGTACCACCTGTCCTTCGTGGAGAAATTTCTGAAGAAAAACACCTTTGACCACAAGTCCATCAGGAAGTGGTCAGCACGTAGTGTCCTCGAGACCCTTTGGGAAAAGGAGAGGGCGGATCCTGTTGAGTGGTTCCCTGAGCAGACTGTCAAAGCAATTTGGCAGAATGCCTCATCGCCAGAACTTTCTAACAAGCACCAAGACATGGCTTGGATGCTGGTGAGAAGGGCTCTACCTGTGAGATCGTTTATGCACGCCCGGACTCTCAGCCACACCGCACGCTGCCCTCGAAGCGGCTGCGGGGGGAAGAGACTGTCACACACCTCCTTCTGGAATGTGCCTATGCAGAGGAAGTCTGGAGAGGAATGCAGTGGTATTTGTCGAGGTTCGTCCCGAGCAGCGTCGTGACGTGGGACTCCGTGCTCTACGGCCTGTTCCCCGGGACGCACACCGAGACGATCATCAACTCGGTGAAGGACGCTCTCTGGGTTGTCCGAAACCTGTTGATCTTCCAGCTGAAGGAGTTGACCCCGACTGAGTGTTGCAGACTGGCACATTCCAAGGTCCAGGACTACGTGTTGAGGGACGCGCTGAAGGTTGGGGCAGCTGCCGCCAAGGCGCGGTGGGGAAAGACCACCGTTTAACATCTGCCTGTCGAAAGAAAAGCAGGGGGCCCATGCAGTCATTTGGGCTCTGCTGACGCCTCAGCTCAATATATGGGCATATGATTGAAAAATGATAAATTCTGATCTCTGTATGTAAATGTTTACATATGTATGGCATGACCAACTGTACAGACCATCAAATTATTTTATGAATAAAGTATATTTTTGAAACGAAAAAAAGACTGGCACATTCCAAGGTCCAGGACTACATGTTGAGGGACGCGTTGGAGCTTGGGGCAGCTGCTGCCAAGGCGCGGTGGGGAAAGACCACCGTGTAACGTCTGCCTGCCTAAGCACTGGGGGCCGACGCAGTGAGGGGGCTCCGCTGACCCCCCTGCTGAATATGTGGACGATAATCGTACAGACCTGCATATATGGATGATTACTCTGTCTCTGTATGCAAAGAAATGGAATGTTAATGTATGTATGGTATGACCAATTATACAGATCATCAACATATTTTATGAATAAAGTATATTTTTGAAAAAAAATCTTCACTGAGTGGTTTGTGGACTCCACCCCTGCAATCACTGACACATTGTAACGTCTGTCAGTCTGCTCCCTGGGGTGCTCTCTGTGTCATTGAGATGTTAATTCCCAGGACAGGAGCCTTGTTTGATCTTGCTGCCCACTGAGATGTTAATTCTGGGACAGTAAAGTGTTACTGTTCCTGGTTTGTTCAACTCTGTTTGAAGCCTTGTTAGTTGTGCCAGTGCAGTTTGAAAATGTCTAACATTGGTACCAACCTAGTGTCTAAGAGCCAGCCTTTAGACCCCCTGACACACACAGGTCTGGGAAGAGAGGGGGATATTTGCTGAGGATCCCTCGGAACTTTCCTGCTGTACCTGTAGTTTCCAAACTCTAACTCACTGTCTCTATCCCTGTCTGCCTGTTTGTTTCTCACTCTCTCTCGCTCTCTTTCTCTCTCTCTCTCTCTCTTCTCTGTCCCTGTCTGTCTCTCCCTGCTCTGCTCTACATGCAGCCATTTCCAACTTGACCTTCAATCTTTTATTTCCTTTCCTTTTCTCTAATATATCGGCAGAGTTTGGGAATTTCAAACATCAATCACATGCCAGCCGCTCAACACCCACATTTCCCCCTCTCTGCTACACCCCTCCCACCCCAACACACGCGCGCGCGCGCGCGCACACACACACACACACACACACAGTACTGGGAAGATAGGGGGACCATATGCAAGTTTGGTCAAGGGGGAAGTGTCAGTGATGGTCTGAGTCCATGTAACATCACTGAAATGTCTGTGTGCGTGTGTGTATGTGTGTGTCTGTCCATCTGAGTGCACAGTTTCAGTGTCAATGTTGTCACTCCATAATGTGACTGTGTGTAAACCACGTCTTATGTCCCTGTCCCAGTAATGATCCACAAACCATACACCGTCCCTCACTCTCATTCACCCACACTCTCACACGTGTACACACACACAGCCTGGCACACTACATTCAGTCCTTGTCACACACACTCTCTCTCACACACACACACACGTCCCATCAGATATCCACACTGATGTGCACACTTACACACACAGGCACTCACAATCCAAGACTCCCACTCTTACAGACAAATGCATACTCGAATAATTTCTCATACACTATGACAATCACACATACACTCTCTCACACACACTCACTGTCTCTCATATGCACACATTCACTGACACACAGACATACACAGACTCACTGTCTCTCACACTCACTGACACACTCACTCTCACACACACATGCTCACACTCACACACTTACATACTCACTCGCACACACGTTGTCTCACATATACTCTCACACATACATTCTCACGCTCTCGCACACATACACTCTCATTCTCTCGAATACGTGCACACCCTTTCTCTCCCAATGCACACACTCTCTCTCTCTCACCCTACATTCTTTCCCTCGCACATGCACATTCTCTTTCTCACTTGCAGACACGCTTTGTCTCTCACATGTACACACCATCTCAAAGCGCAGATACGCTTTCTCACTTGTGTACACTCTTGTTCTCTCTCATACACACTTTCTCTCTCACACACACTCTCACAAACACCCTTTCCCTCGCACACATGCAGACTCTCTGTCACACATAAATTCTCTGCGTTTCGCATGCACACTTTATCTCGCACACGCACACACTCTTTCCCTTGAACATGCGTGCACTTTTTCACACGCGCGCACTCTTTTCTTGCACACGTTCACACTCTTTCTCTTGTGCACGTTCACAGCTTCACACACGTTCACACTCTGTCTCACACATTATCTTTCTTACTCTCACACACTCTTTATCTTTCACATGTGCTCACACTCTCTTTCTCACTTGCGTACACCCTTTGTCTCTCTCACACACACTTTCATGCTCATGCTTTCTTTCTCTCCCAAGCGCGCACACCTTCAATGAGCTGTCTCTATTTTCTGCAAAGGGAATTCACATTTTGATGATGCATTAATGCAGCACAGAAAACAGCTTTTGAGACATTCCTCACTGTGACAGGAATTCAGCCCCAATCTGAAACTTGGAGAGATGTAACAGAACAGAAATGACCCAGCAGCTTTCTCTGTTCCTCTCCCTATGTAACATTTGACTGGTTAGTTTATCTTGTCTTCATCCAACAAGCATCCCTTCACATCTCCCATTATTTCAGTTCTACTGCCATTTCATCAGACTCCCCACATCGAAACCATCCCCATCCAAATCTCCAGGCCAAGGTCGAGAGTGGTGTTAGATACAGAGTAAACCTCCCACTACCTGAAATGTTTCATATTTCCTGCCCACATTCAGCGTGGGGTTAGATATTGATTAAGTCACTCACTTCCCTCATCCTGTCCTCATCAAACACAGCTGAAAATGTGTTGCTGGTTAAAGCACAGCAGGTTAGGCAGCATCCAAGGAATAGGAAATTCGACGTTTCGGGCACAAGCCCTACATCAGGAATGAGGAGAGTGTGCCAGGCAGGCTAAGATAAAAGGTAGGGAGGAGGGACTTGGGGGAGGGGCGATGGAGATGTGATAGGTGGAAGGAGGTCAAGGTGAGGGTGATAGGCTGAAGTGGGGTGGGGGCGGAGAGGTCAGGAAGAGGATTGCAGGTTAGGAGGGTGGTGCTGAGTTGAGGGAACCGACTGAGACAAGGTGGGGGGAGGGGAAATGAGGAAACTGGAGAAATCTGAGTTCATTCCTTGTGGTTGGAGGGTTGCCAGGCGGAAGATGAGGCGCACTTCCTCCATCCGTCGTGTTGTTATGTTCTGCCGGTGGAGAAGTCCACGCTTGACCCCGCCCCCACACCGAGCAACGTCACCACGTCTAACCCCGCCCCTACGTCGATCTCTGTCCCCGCCCCTAATCCCGCCCCCACCCCCAGCTCCAGTCCCACACCAGGTCCTAACTCCCAGCCTTCCCGGATCTTCACCATCCCTCCAGACCTCCTCCTCTCTGAGGATAAGAGATTAGTCCTCAGCAGGGGCCTCACCTTCATTCCCCTACGCCCTCGAATCAATGAGTTCAACACGTGCCGAGATATTGAACAATTCTTCCGCCGCCTTCGCCTCCGTGCCTACGTTCACAACCAAGACTCACGCCCACCCTCTGACGACCCCTTCTCCCGCCTCCAACGCACCCCATCCACCTGGACACCCCGTGCTGGCCTCTTACCCGCCCTCGACCTATTTATAGCCAACTGCCGCCGCGACATTAACCGACTCAACCTGTCCACCCTTCTTACCCACTCCAACCTCTCACCCTCAGAACGTGCAGCCCTCCACTCCCTCCACTCCAATCCCAACCTCACCATCAAACCAGCAGACAAGGGAGGCGCGGTAGTAGTTTGGCGCACCGACCTTTATACTGCTGAGGCCAAACGCCAGCTCGCGGACGCCTCCTCGTATCGCCCCCTTGACCACGACCCCACCTCCCACCACCAAACCATCATCTCCCAGACCATCCATAACCTCATCACCTCAGGGGATCTCCCATCCACCACCTCCAACCTCACAGACCCACAACCCCGCACCACCCGCTTCTACCTCCTGCCCAAAATC
The DNA here is from genome assembly GCF_020745735.1 of Hemiscyllium ocellatum. Taxonomy (NCBI): domain Eukaryota; kingdom Metazoa; phylum Chordata; class Chondrichthyes; order Orectolobiformes; family Hemiscylliidae; genus Hemiscyllium; species Hemiscyllium ocellatum. Next base: position 15,205,530 of record NC_083444.1, read on the forward strand.
CACAAACCTGACTGCCCCGGCCAACCCATTGTCTCAGCCTGCTCCTGCCCCACCGAACTCATCTCCGTGTACCTCGACACTGTTCTGTCCCCTTTAGTCCAAGAACTCCCCACCTACGTTCGGGACACCACCCATGCCCTCCACCTCCTCCATGATTTTTGCTTCCCCGGTCCCCAACGCCTTATCTTCACGATGGATATCCAGTCCCTGTACACCTCCATCCCCCATCACGAAGGACTCAAAGCCCTCCGCTTCTTCCTTTCCCGCCGCACCAACCAGTACCCTTCCACTGACACCCTCCTTCGACTGACTGAACTGGTCCTCACCCTGAATAACTTCTCTTTTCAATCCTCCCACTTCCTCCAAACTAAAGGAGTTGCCATGGGCACCCGCATGGGCCCCAGCTATGCCTGTCTTTTCGTAGGATATGTGGAACAGTCCATCTTCCGCAGCTACACTGGCACCACCCCACACCTTTTCCTCCGCTACATCGATGACTGTATCGGCGCTGCCTCGTGCTCCCACGAGGAGGTTGAACAGTTCATAAAATTTACTAACACCTTCCATCCCAACCTCAAATTCACCTGGACTGTCTCAGACTCCTCCCTCCCCTTCCTAGACCTTTCCATTTCTATCTCGGGCGACCGACTCAACACAGACATCTACTATAAACCGACTGACTCCCACAGCTACCTGGACTACACCTCTTCCCACCCTGCCCCCTGTAAAAACGCCATCCCATATTCCCAATTCCTTCGTCTCCGCCGCATCTGCTCCCAGGAGGACCAGTTCCAATACCGTACAGCCCAGATGGCCTCCTTCTTCAAGGACCGCAGATTCCCCCCAGACGTGATCGATGATGCCCTCCACTGCATCTCCTCCACTTCCCGCTCCTCCGCCCTTGAGCTCCGCTCCTCCAACCGTCACCAAGACAGAACCCCACTGGTTCTCACCTACCACCCCACCAACCTCCGTATACAGCGTATCATCCGCCGTCATTTCCGCCACCTCCAAACGGACCCCACCACCAGGGATATATTTCCCTCTCCTCCCCTATCAGCATTCTGCAAAGACCACTCCCTCCGTGACTCCCTTGTCAGATCCACACCACCCACCCACCCAACCTCCACTCCCGGCACCTTCCCCTGCAACCGCAGGAAATGTAAAACTTGCGGCCACACCTCCTCCCTTACTTCTCTCCAAGGCCCCATATCCTTCCAATTCCGCCACAAATTCACCTGCACCTCCACACACATCATCTATTGCATCCGCTGCACCCGATATGGCCTCCTCTATAGTGGGGAGATGGGCCGCCTACTTGCGGAATGCTTCAGGGAACACCTCTGGGATGCCCGGACCAACCAACCCAACCACCCCGTGGCTCAACACTTTAACTCTCCCTCCCACTCCCCCGAGGACATGCAGGTCCTTGGACTCCTCCATCGGCAGAACATAACAACACGACGGTTGGAGGAAGTGCGCCTCATCTTCCGCCTGGGAACCCTCCAACCACAAGGAATGAACTCAGATTTCTCCAGTTTCCTCATTTCCCCTCCCCCCACCTTGTCTCAGTCGGTTCCCTCAACTCAGCACCGCCCTCCTAACCTGCAATCTCCTTCCTGACCTCTCCGCCCCCACCCCACTCCGGCCAATCACCCTCACCTTGACCTCCTTCCACCTATCACATCTCCATCGCCCCTCCCCCAAGTCCCTCCTCCCTACCTTTTATCTTAACCTGCCTGGCACACTCTCCTCATTCCTGATGAAGGGCTCTGGCCCGATACGTCGAATTTCCTGTTCCTTGGATGCTGTCTGACCTGCTGTGTTTTAACCAGCAACACATTTTCAGCTCTGATCTCCAGCATCTGCAGACCTCACCTTTTACTGGCAAATGGAAAATAACTGTTTGATCACAGAAGTACAAAGCAACGCTCACCTCCAAAAAGAGTGAATCTAACTACCACCTCTTGACATGCAATGATGGTGCTATTATTGAATCCCACACCATAAACAGCCTGAGGGTTACCATTGACCAGAAACTGAAATGCAGCTTTTTAAAATTCATTCACAGGACATTGATGTTGCTGGATAGACCAGCCTTTATTGCCCATCCCTAATTTCCCAGAGGATAGTTAAAAGTCAACCACAATATTGTAGTCTCACATGTAGTCCAGTCCTGATATAGATAGCAGTTTCTATCCTAAAGGATATCACTGAACTACATGGGTCTATCTGACAATCGACAATGGTTTCACGGTCATTGGTGGACTCCTATTTCAGTTTTTTTAATGTTTCAATTTAAATTCCACCATCTGCAAGGCTCTAATTCAAATATTCACTGAGTTTCTGGATTAACAGTCCAGCAATGATACCACTAAGCCATCACCTCCACATATATTTATATGAACTTGCCTCATAAACACAGTATCTACAAGATCAAGTTTAAGGCAAAGAATACTGTGGTGAGTAACTCACTTCCTGACTCTTCGAAGCCTGACCACCATCTACAAAGCACAATCCAGGAGTGTGCTGGAATCCTCTCCACTTACCTGGATGGGTGCAGCTCCAACAACAGTCAAGAAGCTCAACACCATCCAGGACAAAGCAGTATGCTGGATTAGCATTCTGTCCATAAATATACACTCCTTCCATCACCAAAGCTCAGTAGCTGCAGTGTGTATTATCTATCAGATGCATGGCTAAAATACACCTACGATGCTCAAACAGCACCTTCTAAACCCACGACCACCACATCTTACAGACAAGGGCAGCATATGCTTGGGACTAACACACCCAACAGTTTCCCTTCAAGCCACTCACCATTCTGACTTGGAAATAAGTTACCTTTCTTTCAAGATGACTGGGTCTATACCCTGAAATTCCCTCCTTAAGGGCATTGTATATCGACCTGCATGAACTGCAGCAGTTCAAAAAGGTAGCTCACCACAACCTTCTCAAGGGCACATCGAGATGTAAAACAAATGCTGGCCCAGCCAGCGATGCCCACGTCCCATGAATGATTAAAATAAAACTATCTGGGAAATTGAAACTATCTCAACATTTTCTACATTGTGGAGATTTTCATATCAAGGATTTCAAGGATATTTTTATGGGTTTTCAGAAATGAGGACTACAGTAGAATGTGAGCTGTTATTCATCTGTTGATTGTAGGAATTCAAACGGCTTTGGAAATGCTTTCAAGCAGATGTGTTAGTGTTTATTGCTGTGAATTGCTGGGAATCCCTGCTTTGGAAGAGAGTCTCTGCACTGACAATTGTCTGCAAAATCATTTTGGGCTTAGGTTTTAGTTATATAAAACTCGGGGATTCAAAGAAGAAAGACCCTCTCCCTCTTTGTGTGAAGTATATGGCAACCTGATAATGTTTCTCCCAGTTCAGGATTCTCACTACTTTCGAAACCCGAAAGCAATGAACTGTGGCCATTATCCAAAGCCTTGATTTCCTTCTGAACTGAAGCCTTGCTTGGAAGATCGATATGCAACTCTCACAGATTTGATTTCATCAACAGGAAACCTAGTGGATGTTAGGATTTCATCAAATTCTAACATTTGCCTTTCAGATTATTATCTAATACAAGTGTGTTTTCCTTTTTCCCCTTTAATTCCCTGCAGAATTACAGAGCTTATGTGGCACACTAAATCCTATCGACATAGCCAAACTTGTGAGACATGGTCATTGGCAGGTCATTTGCATATTGCATTGAGCTTTGTGCTAGCCTATTGGCCAATCTGCTCCATGCACTTCCTCTTTGTTCAAGGACCTTTCTAAATTGTCTGCTGTGAAGAACTGGTCATTCTTGACTGGAGGTGCCAGTGTGGCCCCGAAAATCTTATTTGGATTCAGGCCTTTTCAGTAGTGTTGCTGATGTATGTGATAGTGCAGAGGTTATGTGGTTACTCGTCTGAACAAGAATCAGCTGTTTGCTATAGTTACAAAATTGATCAATAATTAGGTGTGTGCTCTCACTATTGAAGTGAACAATAATTAAATTATCTTCAACTGAAAAAAATGGGTTTGGCTTTTTTTTTTAAGAGTCAAAGAGATAAAGAGGTCCTCACTCTTTATTGTACAAAATTTATAACTGACCTGCAGTATAATTCTAGGAGAAAGTGAGGACTGCAGATGCTGGAGATCAGAGTGAAAAAGTGTGGTGCTGGAAAAGCACAGTCCGTCAGGCAACATCAGAGGAGCAGGAAAATCGATGTTCCGAGCATAAGCTCTTCATCAGGAATTCCTGCTCCTCGGATGCTGCCTAACCGGCTGTGCTTTTCCAGCACCACACTTTGCAATTGTGGTGTGCTTCCCATAGACGAACACAGCAACAATCGAAGAGTTATGTTCACAGAAACCTACTTTACAGACAATGTCCCAGACAACACTATGATCATCTCAGGGCAGGCCCTGCCCCACTGGGAGGACAGACCCAGCAGAGGGAATATCTCCCTGGTATACACTCATGGAGGCGAGTGCTCCACATTGATGCGAGACGCCATGAAGCAGATTAACGTACCGGGGTACAGGAGCTTTAGGTGGGACAGAGGAGGCGGATGGAGGGGAAGGGAGATACATTTTTGATTAAGGTGAGTATTACAGCAGTAATCAGAGATGAAATAACTGAAGGGTCATCCAGTGAGGCTTTGTGGGTGGAGCTAAGAAATAAGAAGGGGACGGTGACGTTATTGGGGTTGTACGAGAGGATCCCAACCATCAACGAGAATTAGAGGAACAAATATGTCGGGAGATTGGGGAGACTTGCAGGAACAATAGTGTTGTCATTGCAGGTGGTTCTAATTTTCCTAACATAGACTGGGCCTGCCAGACGATCAAGGGTTCAGATGCGATGGAATTTGTTAAGTGCATGCAGGAAAGTTTCCACAAGCAGTACATAGAGGCTCCTATTCGGGAAGGGCCAAACCTAGACCTACTCTTGGGAAATAAGCAAGGACAGGTGATGGAGGTGACAGTGGGGGAGCACCTTGGGGCCAGTGACCAGAGTTGTATTCATTTTAAAATTGTTATAGAAATGGACAAAACTGATCCACAGGTTCAAGTTCTAAATTGGGGATTGGTGAATTTTGATGGAATGAGACAGGAGCTTGCTGGGGTTGATTGGAATAGTTTATTTGCAGGCAAAGGGACCTCTGGCTAATGAGAGGCCTTTAAAAGTGTGACAGCCAGAGTTCAAGGTCGATATGTTCCTGTGAGAGTGAAGGGCAAGGTTGTCAGGAATAGGGAACTCTGGAAGACAAGAGATATTGAGGCTTACACCAGAAAAAGTAGGCGTGGCTCAGGTACAGGCAGCTGGGATCAATCCCTTGAGGTAGACCGGGAATTCAGGAGTTTACTGAAGAAGAAAATCAGGAGGGTGAAAAGGGGGCATGATATAGCCTTGGCTGAGAAGGTTCGGGCGAATCCAAAGAGGTATTTTAAGTATCAGAAAGAAAATAATAATTCGAGGGAGACTCGACCCCCTCAAGGACCAAAGTGGACATGTAGGACGTGTAGGACTACAGACTGTGGGTGAGATTCTCTCTGAATATTTCTCCTCTGTGTTTACCATGGAAAAAGATGTAAAGCCTTGGGAACTTGAGGAAGTGAGTGGTGATTTAGAGTCATAGAGATGTGCAGCATGGAAACAGACCCCTCAGTCCAACCTGTCCATGCCGACCAGATATCCCAACCCAATGTAGTGCCACCTGCCAGCACCCGGCCCATATCCCTCCAAACCCTTCCTATTCATATGCCCATCCAAATGCCTCTTAAATGTTGCAATTGTATCGGCCTCCACCACTTCCTCTGGCAGCTCATGCCATACATGTACCACCCTCTGTGTGAAAACGTTGCCTCTTAGGTCTCTTTTATATCTCTCTCCTCTCACCCTAAACCTATGGCCTCTAGTTCTGGACTCCCCGAACTCTATCCATGCCCCTCATAATTTTGTAAACCTCTATCAGGTCACCCCTCAGCCTCATATCTTGGGGGACAATCAATATCATAGTATAGGAGGTGTTCAATGTGTTAGAATGTATGAAGGTGGATAAATCTATTGATCCTGACCAGGTATGTTCAAGAACACTGCAAGAGGCTGGAGAAGAAATTGTGGGGGCCCTGGCTGATACTTTTGCATTATCATTAGCAATGGCTCTGGTCCTGGACGACTGGAGGGTAGCGATTATTGTGCCTGTATTCAAGAAGGGTTCCAAAGGAAGGCCTCGGAACTATAGACCAGTAAGGCTAACATCTGTGGTGGGTAAGTTACTTGAGAAGATTCTGAGAGATAGAAAATAGATGCATTTTGAAAGATAGGGTTTGATTAGGAGTCGTCAGCATGGTTTGTGCATAGGAGATCATGGCTTCACAAACTTTTTAGAGTTCTTTGATGAAGTGACCTGGAAGCTTGACAAGGGCAGGACAGTAGACGTAGTCAACATGGATTTCAGTAAGGCCTTTGGTAAAGTTCCACATGATAGGCTGCTCTAGAGTTTTAGATCATATGGAATCCAGGTGGAGCTGGCAAATTAATTTCACAACTCACTTGATGGTTGGAATCAGGGGGTAATAGTGGAAGGATGCTTATTGGACTGGAGGCCTATGATTAGTGGAGCGAATCACGGATCATTACTGGGCCCATCCCTGTTCCATCTATATCAATGAATTGAATGAGAATGTATAAGCCATGTTTGATAAGTTTGGTGATGACACTAAAATAGGTGGAATCGTGGACAGTGAGGAAGGCCATCAGAAATTGCAGCAGGATCTTGATCAACTTGGGGTTTGGACCAGGAAACGGCAAATGGAGTTTAAGATAGATAAGTGTGAGGTCTTACATTTTGGAAAGTCAAATTAAGGTCAGAGTTTAATGGTGAATGGTAGGGCCTTAGGAGGATACTGGAACAGAGGTATTTTGTTCAGGTCAGAGTCCTCTGAAAGTGGAGTCACAGGTAGAAGCATAGAAGGCTTTTGGCACACTGGTCTTCGTCAGTCAGGGAATTGAATATAGAGGTTGGGAAGATGCCATTAGCCATGCGGCTGATGCAGCTACCACCCCAACGCTGATTGATGATGTCACTTCCGCCCCCATCATGGCCACTTCCACAGCCAATTTCGACCCTCACAATTCCTCATGCATCACACGTGACATCATGTCCGCCCCTCACATCATCACTGATGTCACACGCTCAATGACTTCCACCACCCCTACTGCCATGGTCACCACCATTTCCACCCCCACCAGCGCCACTCACCTGCATTCTGCTGACACTCCCCCCACAGACCCCACTGTCACTATCCCCACCCTCCCAGAACACTGAGGGGAACACTACTCCTGCTCATGATTCCACCCCCATTCCCCCCACCATCACACCCACTCCAGTTACTGGCTCCGACCCCACTCCCAGCACCACACCCAAACCAGATCCCAGCTCCCAGCCCAGCCGAGTTTTCACCATCCCCCCAGACCTCCCCCTCACTGAGGACGAATGATCAGTCCTCAGCAAAGGATTCACCTTCATCCCCGTCCGTCCACGCATCAATGAATTTAATACACGCCTTGACGTCGAACAATTCTTCCGTCGCCTCCGAGCTTACTTTCACAATCAGGATTCCCGACAACCTTCCGAGGACCCCTTCGCCCAGCTCCAACACACTGCATCCACCTGGACACCCCACACTAGCCTATTACCTGCCCTCGACCACTTCATTTCCAACTGCCGCCGGGACATTAACTGCCTCAACCTGTCTACCCCTCTCCTCCACTCCAACCTCTCACCCTCACAATGTGCAGCCCTCCAATCCCTCTGCTCCAATCCCAACCTCACCATTAAGCCAGTGGATAAAAGGGGGTGCAGTGTTAGTCTGGCGCACTGACCTCTACACCGCTGAAGCCAAATACCAACTCGAGGACACCTTTTCCTACTGCCCCCTCGACCATGACCCCACCCCCCATCACCAAACCATCATCTCCCAGACTATACAGAACCTCATCACCTCAGGAGATCTCCCACCCACAGTTTCCAACCTCATAGTCCAGGAACCCTGCACTGCCCAATTCTACTTCCTTCCCAAGATCCACAAGCCTGACTACCCTGGCTGACCCATTGTCTCAGCATGCTCCTGCCCCACTGAACTCATCTCTACCTACCTCGACACTGTCCTATCCACCCTAGTCCAGGAACTCCCCACATACGTTCGAGACACTACCCACCTCCTCCAAGACTTCCGTTTCCCTGGCCCCCAACGCCTCGTCTTCACCATGGATATCCAGTCCCTCTACGCCTCCATCCGCCATGGCCAGGGCCTCCATGCCCTCAGTTTTTTCCTCTCCAGACGTCCCCAACAGTACCCTTCCACTGACACACTCATTCGTTTGGCCAAACTGGTCCTCACCCTTAATAATTTCCCTTTGGAATCCTCCCACTTCCTCCAGACCAAAGGGGTAGCCATGGGCACACGTATGGGCCCCAGCTATGTCTGTCTCTTTGTTGGCTACGTAGAACAGTTGATCTTCCGTAATTACACCGGCACCACTCCCCACCTCTTCCTCCGCTACATTGATGACTGCATTGGCGCCACCTCGTGCTCCCGCGAGGAGGTTGAGCAATTCATCAACTTCACCAACACATTCCACCCTGACCTTAAATTTACCTGGACCATCTCTGACACCTCCCTCCCCTTCCTGGACCTTTCCATCTCCATTAATGATGACCGACTTGACACTGACATTTTTTACAAACCCACTGACTCCCACAGCTACCTGGATTACACCTCTTCCCACCCTACCTCTTGCAAAAATGCCATCCCATATTCCCAATTCCTCTGCTCTGCCATATCTGCTCCCAGGAGGACCAGTTCCATCATAGAACACACCAAATGGCCTCCTTCTTTAGAGACTGCAATTTCCCTTCCCACGTGGTTAAAGATGCCCTTCAACGCATCTCGTCCACATCCCACACCTCCGCCCTCAGACCCCACCCTGCCAACCGTAACAGGGAAAGAACGCCCCTGGGGCTCACCTTCCACCCTACAAACCTTTGCATAAACCAAATCATCCACCGACATTTCTGCTACCTCCAAAAAGACCCCACCACCAGGGATATAGTTCCCTCCCCACCCCTTTCCGCCTTCTGCAAAGACCTCTCCCTCCGTGACTACCTGGTCAGGTCCATGCCCGCCTACAACCCACCCTCCCATCCTGGCACTTTTCCCTGCCACCACAGGAACTGTAAAACCTGTGCCCACACCTCCTCCCTCACCTCTATCCAAGGCCCTAAAGGAGCCTTCCACATCCATCAAAGTTTTACCTGCACATCCACTAATATCATTTATTGTATCCGTTGCTCCCGATGTGGTCCCCTCCACATTGGTGAGACTGGGCGCCTCCTAGCAGAGCGCTTTAGGGAACATCTCTGGGACACCCGCACCAATCAACCACACCGCCCCATTTCAACTCCCCCTCCCACTCAGCCGAGGACATGGAGGTCCTGGGCCTCCTTCACCGCTGCTCCCTCATCACCAGACGCCTGGAGGAAGAACGCCTCTCTTCTGCCTCGGAACACTTCAACCCCAGGGCATCAATGTGGACTTCAACAGTTTCCTCATTTCCCCTTTCCCCACCTCACCCTAGTTCCAAACTTCCAGCTCAGCACTGACCCCATGACTTGTCCGGACTTGTCCTACCTGCCTAGCTCCTTTTCCACCTATCCACTCCACCTTCTCCTCCCTGACCTATCACCTTCATCCCCTCCCCCAGTCACCCATTGTACTCTATGCTACTTTCTCCCCACCCCCACCCTCCTCTAGCTTATCTCTCCACGCTTCAGGCTCACTGCCTTTATTCCTGATGAAGGGCTTTTGCCCGAAATGTCGATTTCATTGCACTTTGGATGCTGCCTGAACTGCTGTGCTCTTCCAGCACCACTAATCCAGAATCTGGTTTCCAGCATCTGCAGTCATTGTTTTTACCAAGTTATGTTGCAGTTGTACAGGACATTGGGTGAAGCTGAACTTGGATATTGTATTCAGTTTTGGTCACTTATTTGAACAAAGGATGTTACAAAACTGGAAAGAATGTAAAAGGAATTTACAAGGATGTTGCCTGGACTCAACGGTCTGTGTTACTGGGTGGGGTCAGACAAGCTGGAATTTTTATCACCAGAGCGTAAGACACTGATGTATATAAGGATGTAAAAGATCATGAAAGGGTGAATGGATAGGGTGAATGTTCTCGGTCATTTTCCAGGGACTGGGGAATTGAGAACTAGAGGGCATCAGTTTAAGGTTTGAGAGGAAAGAATCAAAGGGAACCTGAGGGTCAACATTTTGACAAAGAGGTTGGTACACATTTGGAATGAGCTGTCAGCAGAAGTTGTTAAGGGAGTTACATTAACAACATTCAAAAGGTATTTGGACAAATATATGGACAGGAAAGGATTAGAAGGATATGTGCCAAGCGCAGGGTAGTGGGGTTAGCAGTGATGGACATTTTGATTGGCACGGACTAGTTTGGGACAAAGGCCCTGTCTCTGTGCTGTCGGACTCCATGATTCAATGTATTGAATTTGAGAAAAAAGAGCCAGTTAATTGGAACATATTAAGGCCAGCAGCATGAACCATTTGTCACAGCTGTAGCACATGGGCTGGAGGGTGACATATAGACACTGCCCTGGCTCGGGGGGAAGAGTCATTGGATAATTTACACCAAGAGGCCGTCGCAACTTGGAGGGTTGGATTGTCTGATTTTGGTCAGTGCTCAGAGACAGGAGAGTGTGATTACGAGTGAGGTATGGACAGGGACACAGACTGCCGCAGAACAGGAGGCTCATTCTTTGGCAAGAGTGACTTGACTGTGACACCAGAGGAACAGAATCAAGTGGGAGAAACTAAAACATAATGGAATTGTAGTCGGAGGCTCACAGGGACCGACACCCTTTTCTGCAGCACAGCACGTGAGGTAAGGAGGATGTGTTCCCTTGCCATGCTGGGGTTCAGGGCCCATGGTCAGGGCTGAAGACAAGTCTGCAATGGGATGGGCAGGATCCACGTAGGTATAAGCAACATATACCAGGCAAGAAACAAGGTTCAACCTGGTCACTGTCAGGAGCTCAGTGTCGAATAAAGAAGCTGAAACCTCAGCCATCTGGATTAATATCGATGCCAAGAGTTAATTGGCACAGAGCCAATCAGATTAGGGAGAGCCATTGATGGCTCAAAGACTGGTGTGGGAGAGTTGGTTTCTGGCTCTCTCATCACAGATGCTCCCAGACCTACTGAGGTTATATTTCAAATGACAGCAGTCTCTACTCTGTAGTTTGGTCAATGTTACCTCTCATTAGTCTTTTATGACAGACCCCTCTTAGTCTTAAGTCTGTTCGATTCCATCTTCTATTTTCTGCTACTTCCTGCAATATTAATAATTGCCTGCCTGGACCCCAACGCCGTTGACTCGTATCATTCTCACCATGTCTGTCAAATCCAAGGTTGTCTATCTCATTTGTATCTTGACAAAATACAAGAATAAAATACTGAGCCTTGTAATAAAAGCAACATGGATTCCACTCTGCTGTCTGCCAGTTACAGTGATTTATGATCACAACACGTTTCTGCCCGAATACAGTCTTTCTCCATGGTGACCTTCTGCCATTTATTACAATAGCTTCAGTTTTTATCCAGCCTCTCAGGTAATAATTTGTGAAACACATTGGAAGACCATCCCTTCATCAATGTTTCATTTTCTTTCATCAGGCACAGTCACATTAGTTTAATTTGAAACCCACACTGACTCTCCTTAAACCTATCCACCCTCCCCAATTGGATTTGTGTTGATCTGCTCCAGGTTATTCCAAGTGTACACAGCCCTGGTGTTAAACTGACCTGCCTGTATTCTCTGGAATGTACTCTTGTACTATTGAGAAAGGTGTCCCATTCTCCAGTTTGTATGGTGGGGCAGGGGGACTGGGTTGAGCTACAGTTTGTGGTTTTATGAAGCAGAAAATAAAACGTGGTGCAGAGTTAGACACAGAGATGCCGATGACCTCATCAGTTTGAAACTGTTTTCTTGTTCCTCCTCCTTTAATCAATGCAGTTTTCAGGATCTAACTCCGAATTCTCGGATCTCTGTAACTGGTCTGGACCAGTGTGTTGAAAGGACTACTGTAATCCACAAGACTGCAGTCTGAGCAGAAAATCCCAAATACAATGATGACGTCCCACTGGGCCACACTGCTCCTGCTCAATGAATGAAGAAGTAGGTTATGTCTCATGTTTGAGACTTGAGGTCTTGACTATCACTGAATGAAGGCTGTACTCAGAGACAGAAATGAAATAAACTTTCTAACTGTGCTTTATCGCTGTTAAAGTTCTGTGTGTCCGAGCTCAAGTCATTTGACTGGGGAATGAGGGTAGCAGGGCACCAATGAAATGGAGGGAATGGTGGAGGAGCTCACTGAGGGGCATCTCTGAAAGTTGGAATCGGAAAGATGCTATTCAGTATTGAAACAGTTTAAGGTGAATTCATGGTTACACGGAGATTGCAAACATAAAATCTTTGAAGATTGTCTTGTTCAGAATTTAGAGCCATGACAGGAAGAAGTAGTGTCCAAAGGTTTATCCAGCTGTAACCCGAGTACGATTGTAAATGGCTGCACTGCCAGCATCTCTGACCCTCTCGTGCACTGTGCACATGTTCAGAAGGACCTCTTGGTTCAGACAAACTAACTCCTTACTTTTGAAGATTGTTACAGAATGTTGAACAGACAAGAAATGAAAGACTCTCTGCTCGTGTATTTTCAACCTGTCAATACTCTTCCCGAAGTGTCAATTCTCCCTGTGCCTCTTGCCCATTTCCAAAAGCAAATTGTGGCCTGTGTTTAACTTCCTGCTCAATCTGATATTTTCCGATGTCAGTCGGAGTCCAGTGGTAGATTTAAGTGAAACTGTATTTTAGTACAACTTTGTCGCAGCTTTATCTCACCTTCCCCCCCACCCCACCCAACCCCGGGATTACTGTTAGTCAACAGAGCTGAGTTATGGATAGGCTTATGGTCCATCCCTGGGGCTTCATGATGTTTTCCAGAACCTATCTCCTTTCTTGAGGCTTCTCACAATGGATACTGTATTCAAGTAACATGTGCCAACTGTGCCATATTTACTGCTAATTAATTAGGTATTGTCTATTACTTCAGCAATCTATTAAATTCCTCATTATAGGAGATGTAAAGGAATGTTGATCTTTGTCCAGTTCCAACAAAGTTATCTGGTTACAGCTGATGTAAGAATCCTTTAGCTAACATGACACGTTTTAATGTGCTCATTCAATCTACATTCCAGTGTCTGCTCATCTCTATATTCATTCCGCCCTGTAGGGTTTAAGAGGTTGTGTTTACCGTCTGAAACTGGGTTGAACTTTTTCCATTCATGATTTTTAATGAATGTAATTAATACAGAATCGATATTTATAATGGTTGACTTAACAATTAATCAGTGTGAGATGTCCTTATCTCTATCTTATGTGTGAGCTTCAACCTTGAGCTGCTATTGTTCCCAAATGTGCAATATTATTATCTATGTTTAACAGAGCTGCTATTGTTCTACTTAATAACAGTTCTTAATAACAATACCCCTTTGATTCCCTCTTTGGGCGGCACGATGGCACAGTGGTTAGCACTGCTGCCTCACAGCGTCTGTAGACCCGGGTTCAATTCCCGACTCAGGCGACTGACTGTGTGGAGTTTGCACGTTCTCCCCGTGTCTGCGTGGGTTTCCTCCGGGTGCTCCGGTTTCCTCCCACAGTCCAAAGATGTGCGGGTCAGGTGAATTGGCCAAGCTAAATTGCCCGTAGTGTTAGGTAAGGGGTAATATGTAGGGGTATGGGTGGGTTGCGCTTCGGCGGGTCGGTGTGGACTTGTTGGGCCGAAGGGCCTGTTTCCACACTGTAAGTCTAGTCTAATCTAAAAAAAATTAAGTGAATCATAAAGTGCACCAATGTTTGCAAGAATGGTTGCCTCACTGGCTGCTTCATTTTCAAGAGCCTAACCTGCGGGGTTGCGATAGAAGTCACCTGTTGGCAGCAACATTTGATTAATAAAAAGAGACAACACAAGATAAGAATCATTATAACAAAGAAGGCCATTCCCTTTTCCTTCATTTCCTTCTGGTGTACGGGATTGGCGAGTTATTAGTCACTCAAAATACAGACAGTTAGTAATACAATCAAATTCCCCACCTTGGGCTAAATGTAACAGTTCTTACATCTTTGCTTTTTAAATATTTGTGTTTCTATTTACATGTGATATGCAGAACTAAATTTTGTTTCTTTAAAATTTAGGTCACCGCCGTTGTAGTGATCAGCAGCACTTGGTAGTTTGCTTCCCACAGGGTTCTTTATGGATTTTCATCACATTGATCCATGTTCCTGAGACGATATCATGTCCTCATTCAGGGGGTCACTCTGAGCAGCCGATACCTTTTGGGATGCAGACTTGTCAGAATTGGTTAGGCTTGACAATATTTCAACAGTGTGCCATTAATTAGTTGTGAATCAACTTTCCAAAAATCAATTGTTCCTGGCAGTGACATAAGCCTTCCGGTGATTACTTTAAAAGGGTTTGGTCCTGTTGTCTGACTGGGAGTTGCTTGGATGTTGCATAGTTCTACTGACAGGGCTTTTTTTCCAAGACACTCCCTCTTGTTGGTTCCTTAGAAAACCTTTGTTTTACCGTCGGTTCATTCATTCCACTTGCCCTGATGTGTGGGGGTGATGAGGGAATTTACTGGCAGACAGCCCCTATTAAGTATATCCCTTGGTCAGAGTCTCTGCTGGGCAGGACTCCTCACCGAGGAATGTAAACCCAACACAAAAGCTTTATGATTGGCAGTGGTTCCTCGGGTTGGAGAGGCTTCTACCTATCTGGAGAACATGTTAACAATAACTAGGACGTCAGTACAGCTTCGACGTGGTGGGAGGGATGTGTTATCGACTTGTAGATGATGGAACAGTCCTGCAGGGGGCGGAGGAGGGTCTGATTTGGGACATGTCAGTGAAGGGTCCGGAGTTGTTCTTTTCACAGGGCACACAGCTATCTGCTACCACCTGGGCATGGTTTGTAAAACCCAGCCCCACCAGCTCCTTGGGAATCGTGCCCCCATTTGTTGTGGAGCTGAATGTGCCCATGAGTGGGTCTGTTCTGTGACAAAGAGCAAATGCCTGCAAGGCGACAGGTTTGTCAGTCTCTCTTCATCTCCAGATCCCAGCGTCACACAGTTTCATTTCTGCTTTAATCCAAGCCCATTATTTTTTTCCCTCAGGATCATTGACTCTGCATATCCTTTAGGCCCTTTGTTAAAGTCCTGAGCATCTTTAATTTACCGTTTTGGATCAAACGTCATCGTGCTTATCAAGCTTCAAGTTCAGTCACTGGTTTCTCATTAACATCATACATGGACTCAAAATTCCCCAGTCCCCTTCGCTGCATCAATCTTGAGGATATTCCTTCAATATTTTTCTTTCTTTGTTAATGTTATGTGTGATTGCAACATTGAGTGGCAACTATCTCCATTTACAGGGAACCGCTCAGAGCTGCAATGTCCATGTTCTCAAATAATATCGTTCTAACAGAGTGCTCATCAGGCTGTCCCTTCAGATAATGCTTCCCCTCTCTTTTTCTGTGGTGTGTGTATGTCAGCATTTTGAGCCCTTTCACTCCAGCTCAGTATCACTGTTTTAAAATTAGTTTCTCAATGGATAATGTCAGTGTCTTATCATTTAAATTATGTTTTGGAGCTCTTCCAAGCCACATTAATCTGTTTGTCAAGTCGGTGTACATGTCTGAGACCCATTCTCCAGTGCATTTTCTTTTTCCCATGCATTCCCTCATGTTTGGTACTTCCAAGGAAGCAATCACTTTCGTACACTCCCATCAGTATTCCAAGACCATGTCACACCTTCTTGCTTCTTGTATAATTTTATCAAAAGATTGATGAGATTGTACTTATCTTTCCAAGTACAGTCCCGATGCAGCAGGGAAGGGTTTGATTTTCAAATTCAATTTTCTTGAAAAGAAAGACAAGAACGTAAACATCACCAAGAGAAACAAACAGTTTAATACTCTCACCTAAACTTCCCTTTCACTAAAATGCATGGGCACTTCAAGTGCCATTTCAACCCATTACCCTAACTTGTCCCTTTTCTGTCAGAACTCACCATCCCTACTTCCTTACTCTCATCCGATTTTGCAATTTAACTATTGGCCCCTTTCTAATTCCAGAGCTCTGGAGATATTTGGAACATCATTGATTAATAAACCAGAAGTCAAGCATTTCTGTTTGATTCAGGCAAAACATCCTTTGTTTGTTCTTTCTTTCTCTAAGACGACCCACATTTTTGTTAAAGTTCCTCGATAACTCACCCTAGACACTTGATATATCCCTGTGTAAATGTGTCTTAATTCAAAATTCAATTCACTCCTTCAAAGTCACGTACAGTTTTTTGTTATGCATTGAAATTCCGGATGCCCAATATATCTAATCTTTTCACAGAACTTCTTCGATGCTGAGGTGTGTTGTTAACGAATGGCTTGATGGGTTGAGCATGTCTCATCCATCACTGTGTTGTGATGTTTCAAAGTTTGCAGACAGGTTCAGAAATGTGGAGCCATTGGTACAGGCCTTCAGTATCTGAAGAAAATAAAGCATCCGTCCATCAAACTGCAAACAAAATGGGGGGGCAAGTTGGGTGGGGGGCTATATTGCAAATGCAAAATAGTGGCACAGGGAAATGGGGGACATAAAACCTGGGGAGATACAAATCTGGTCAGATGGGGAGTATGTTTGGGGGCATTTGTGGAGGGGAATGAAGCTACACTGAGAAGGGACAATTGGACAGGGGCCCAGGGGAAATTTGCCATGGAGCTGTAAGATTGGGAACAGAAGCAACTTCTAGTGCATGTGAAGCTGGCAAAAGTTTGGGTGGGAAAACTGTAGGGCGGGGGTCAGATAAAGCCCTGTTCTCATTGAGGGGGGTGACAGGGATTGGCTTGAGTGTGGAATCTTGTTGTGCATCACCACAGTCAGTCAAAAGGCTAGTGAGTTCTGCACATGCTCGCTGAGTGCAGTAGGGTGGGCTATCAGGGAGGAACTGCCTCCACAGGAAGGGGATTCAATAAGGGCCATTCGGGTGCAAATCCTGAGGAGCTGGACAGATCCTAAGCCATTTAATGATGGGTTAGATCACGATGGACTGAACATCCCCCTCCTGGGACATGAAGCGTCAGCGATTTTGAGATTTGGGATCCTGCTGTGTATGTCAGGTAGACAAAGGGAGGTCAGTCCTTAGGGCCGAGGGATTGGGCCTCAGCAAGGGGGTTATATAGGACACGGTGGGAGATAAAGAAGGGCTCTTATGTCGGGGTAACGAAGGGTCTGGGGCAGAAAGGACACTGCATGGAGGGGTGATTACACAGGGCATGGGGAAAACGATTGAAGGGTAAAATGCTGTTCGTGGCTAAAGACAAGGGGGTAAGCTTCGGGGTATTGAATGGAAATCGGACTGCAGCGGTTCAAGAAGGCAGCTCAGCACAACATTCTCAAGGGGCAATTAGGGATGGTTAATAAATGCTGGGCCCAGCCAGTGATTCTCACGTTTCTTGAGTGAATAATTTAGAAAAAAAATCATGGTTTGGAAACAGTCGGACCCTCCTGTGGGCTTCACGGAGGAGTTTTATTTATTACCAACACAAGGAATCCGTGTAACCAGGTATTTTACTGCGTTACTGATCTTCGCTCTGAACTGAGACAATGTTGCTGCATAAATAAATGTGTTTGTGCAACAGCTTAGGTTCTGCAGCATGAAACCAACTGCACTGAAGTGTTCTAGAAAAGGCGAGTAATTATTAGGATTGATTCCTTGAATGATATAACAGAAGAAATCTACAACAGTGATTAACCACAGGAGGATGAAACTCCCAGAGATGGTGAAGAGTAAAATCACAGCCTTCCTTCTGCTCTCCATCTCTGGGTCTCTGTGATTCTCTTCTTTGCTCTCACCCTTCAGCCTCTTCCGGACTCGACTGGTCACTAAAATGTGTCTGACTGTCAGAGCATTGAGCAACAGAATTAAAGCGAATGGCAGTAATGGGGTCAAGGCCGTATCAAGCCAATCTAATACCACCCACCAAGTCTCAGTAAAGTAGCTTAGCTTTGTCTTCTAGTAGAATGGCACATTGTTGATGATCCTGTCAGGCTCATATTGAAAATAGAAGGGGATGTTTTTCAGACAGAACAGGGTGCAGGTTGTTGCTAGAACCACAGTCGCAGCTTTCTCAGTGCAATATTTTGTTCTTAGCTTCTGACAACAAATGGTCACAAATCGATCAAAAGAGAAAGTGACGGTGAACCAGACAGAACAGTCCGTGGCTACATGTAACAGGACCCCATTAATACTGCACACAGGAGTGATATCCAAGAAAGACCACCCGTAATAATACCACGGAAATCTCCACAATATTATCTCAGTGATAATAACCATCAGATCAGCAGCTGCCATAACCACCAGGTAGCGAGTAGTGCAAGGGGAAACACCACACCTTCCCCGGGAAAGTATAGCAACCGCTAGCACATTAACTGTGGGAGACATATGGGAAAAGAAGCAGTGAATTATTCATCGCAAATTTCCACTATCTGTTCCAGAATGCAACAATAAGTTTTTACCATCAAAACCGGCATACTATGTAAGTTGAATTGTTTTGGTTTGAGTGATTTCAAATTTTAAGACTGTCACACCCACCTCAGACTGTCCTTTAATCCAATCACTCCAGAGATTATGGAGTTTGGACAGAGACTGACCCCCACAGTCCCTCCAAAGAGAGCAGAAGAGATTCTGTAGTTTTGGCTGGTTGCAAGTTAACTATTTGAATGTCTATAGTAGATTCTTATAGTTCTCAGCTCCAACTTTGGCAGGTGGAGAGCCCCATGAATAAACCTCACTCACAACTCAGTTATAGGACTGGAACTTGGACGGTCAATAAACCAAACTCTCCCCTTTTCCATGGAAGAGGTCAGCCCCTGCTCTTACCAATGGACCAAATCCTGATTGAAGCCACAACTGGACTAACAAACAGATCATTAGAACCTGCATGAGATTTCAAACAAGACTACTCCTTCTGTTCTTCACAAGCTTAGCATAACAGAGTATGCACGGCTCCCTCAGTGATAACGTGTGAGAGTTGGGACTGCTGTGATATTTACACTGTCAATCTACACATCTGTACACGACAAACATCTCAACCTGGAAGGATCAGGTGGTCAATCTGTCAAGATTTGAATATCCTGACCAGAGACGGTGAGGAGCACAGAATTTCCAGAAGGGATTATTGTTACACAAAGCTTCTTAATTCAAAAATGGTCCATATCACTCTATTAGTTTCTTTCACAAAAAAGACTGACCTCACTTAAACTGACCGAATGCTCCAGTACCTATTGCCATTTGTGGAAGGAGTTCCAAAGCTCTCCCACCCGTCTTGTGTAGAAGTGCTTCCTAACATCTCGACTAAATACACTTGACCTCATTGATGGCCTATATTCCCTCGTGCTGGAATGCCCAACCATCGGGAATTGTTAACCCCGAGCTGTCTTTTCCCTTCAATATCTTGCAAGACTTTGCTGAAATCACCCCTTCAAGCTTTAAACTTCTCGTGAAAACAGGTGTGAGTGGGAACAGTTTGTCTTTCTCTGTCCGATTGTTTCGGAGCAATATCTTGTGGAACATCGCACCGGTCACATCTTAACCTTCAAACCTCTGGCGATAATATGCCTCATTTATGGAACAAAAACAGAAATTGCTCAGCAAGTCTGGCAGCATTTGTGGGAGAGAAAACAGAGATAACATCTCAGGTCCCGTGACCCTTCTTCAGAACTAACCTGCCTGATCTCTCCTCATACCTTGAAGCCATATCAAACTGGAACAGATGACACAACACTGAGAACAGAAAATGCTGCAGCAGCAGTGAGGTTGGGAGTCTCTGTCAGTGTAGGATTGTACCGAGAATGCTGCTCAGTGAATTGCTGTCACTGTCCCGGTGCCTGGATAAGGGTGACCAGTCAGTGAGCTGGAGACGTTATTGTTCAAACGGTAAAACCAGAGAGCAGATCAGCAGCAGATTAAAACAAGTTCAATTGTCATAGCGCCATACCTGGGATGCCAGTAAAAGCAAGGATGGTGTAGAACACTTTCTCCACGTGTTGAATTGGCAGGTACATTTTTCTGTGTGAGGTGATCTGTCCCTTCAGGCAGCTGACAAGCTCCTTGTTTGAGACTCTGAGCTGATGCATTCCCAGAGACGCTGCCTTATACTGTGTGGGAGCTCCTTGGGGAGATCGAGGTGACAGCATTGCTCGGCTTTGTTGCTGTTTTACACATTTCTGGAAATGAACAAACCCATTACAATAACAAGTGTAATCCTGATTACAGAGGAGGGTTACGTGATATTGAAATAACAAAGGCAGAATATGGAATCTGCCAGCAATAACACTGTCCACTCAAACACCATAAGCCCCATCCTGAGATCACACCCTATTTCATGATGTGAAGGTGCTGGTGTGGGACTGGGGTGGACACGTTCAACCTGTTGGACGAGAAGCAGCTTTGTTGCTGTTCTGCAATTTTTTTGTGAATGAACAAACTAATCACAATATTCCCAATGACAAAGGAGTCTTGCTGCTCAGTCCATCTTAATGAAATAACAAAACCAGAATCTGTAATGTCCCAGCGATAACACTGTCCACTCAAACATCATGAGACTCATCCCAAGGTCATAAATCAGTTCAACTGATGCTGCATTAAGCCAGTTTATTCCAGAAGTAAAAGTCTGTCTTTGGGTTCTCCTTTGTATTCTGAATAGAAGCTGTCCACTTTAAACAAGAACATTTCACTTAATGATTGAAATCTGATCCTTCTCACACACTGAATGTGTACATCACTGCGAGGTCAGCATTTATTCCCCATTCCCAGGATCTGGAGTCACATGAAAGACCAGGTGAGGAGAATATACTGCCTATCCTGAGGGAACAGAGCTCACTGAGCAAGATGGACTTCCAACAATGGAGACATCACCGACCTCACTCTAGCATTGCAGGGACAACGGCTAACAAGGAAGACAAGTGGAATTTTCACATTTATTATGAAAGGAATAAATCATAAAATCCTGGGAATGTTGCTGCTAGTGGACAAGGCATTAGTGTGACCTCAGCTGGATACTGTAAACACTGTTAGTCCCCTCGCTTAAGAAAGTATATAACTGCGTTGGAGGCAGTTCAGAGGAAGTTCATGAGACAGTTCCCGAGGTGAACATGTCGTCGAGTTCCTCTTTAAAACAAGTAAGTCCACTACAACCAGCATGTTCTGTCTGAATTTGCCCAGGTGCCACCCAATTCTGGAAAGGTGAAATCACGATGAACACAAGTTAATACCAGTTTAATCAGTTCCTTCTTTATCAGGAAACTTGTTACAATACCCTTTAATTCTATACATACTATCTCTCATCCTATTTGGCTCCTTAAGCTTACAGTAACTTCCAGGTCTCTTGTAGCCAGACACAGATGCTCACTCTCTCTCTGGCTCTGTGGCTGGGTCTGTGAAGCTGCTTTCTGTCTCCCTCACTCTCTCTCTGGCTGGTCAGCTGCTCCCTGGTTGGTAACAAACAATGGCTGCAGAAGCCTGAAACCAGAGTCCAGATTGGAGTGGTGCTGGAAAAGCACAGCAGGTCAGGCAGCAGCTGAGGAGCAGGAAAATCAACGTTTCAGGCAAAAGCATCTCATCCACATCCCGCACCTCTGCACTCAGACCCCACCCCTCCAACCGGAACAAGGATAGAACACCCCCTCCAGTGCTCACCTTCCACACTACCAACATTCGCATCAACCAAATCATCTGACGACATTTCCGCCACCTCCAAATGGACCCCACCACCAGGGATATATTTCCCTCCCCAGTCTTTTCCACCTTACACAAAGACCATTCCCTCCGCGACTATGTGGTTGGGCCCACGTCCCCCAACAACCCACCTTCCCATTTTGGCAACTTCCCCTGTCACCGCTGGAATTTAAAACCTGTGCCCACACCTCCTCACCCACCTTTATCCAAGACCCCAAAGGAGCCTTCCACATCCATCAAAGTTTTACCTGCACATCCACCAATATCATTTATTGTATCCGTTGCTCCCAATGCGGTCTCCTCTACATTGAGAAGACTGGACACCTCCTCGCAGAGCGCTTTAGGGAACATCTCCAGGACACCCGCACCAATCAACTACACCGCCCTGTGCCCCAACATTTCAACTCCCCCTCCCACTCAGCCGAGGACATGAAAGTCCTGGGCCTCCTTCACTGCTGCTCCCTCACCATCCGACTCCTGGAGGAAGAACACCTCATCTTCCGCCTCGGAACACTTCAATCCCAGGGCATCAATGTGGACTTTAGCAGTTTCCTCATTTCCCCTTCCCCCATCTTATCCCAGTTCCAAACGTCCAGCTCAGCCCTGTCCCCATGACTTGTGCTATCTGCCTAGCTTCCTTTCCACCTATCCACTCCACCCTCCTCTCTGAACCATCGCCTTCATCCCCACCCCCATATGTCCATTGTACTCTTTGCTACCTTGCTCCACCCGACTCTCTGACCTATCACTCCATCCCTACCCCTATCACCTATTGTACTCTATGCTACTTTCTCCGCACCCACACCCTCCTCTCATTTATCTCTCCACCCTACAGTCACTCTGTCTCTATTCCTGATGAAGGGCTTTTGCCAGAAACGTCAATTCTCCTGCTCCTCGGATGCTGCCTGAACTGCTGTGCTTTTCCAGCCCCACTCTAATCTATTAACCTGGTTTCCAGCATCTGCAGTCCTTGTTTTTTTACCTTGTTGTCAGAGTAGCAAACTGTTTCTGCTAAACCCCTGTATACATTGGTCACACCTATAATCTTCCATCTGAGAAGTTATATAATTATTTGTACAAAAAAAAACTATTTCAATACTCCATAGAGGATTGTGTAATCAGAATAAATACAAGTGATCGAGACCCACTGGCTCAATATCCTGGAACGCCCTCCCTAAGGGCATTGTGGGTCAACCTACAGCAATGGTTCATGAAGGCAGCTCCCCACCATGTTCTCAATGGCGATTAGAGACTGGTAATCACTACTTGCCAGCCAGCGATGCTCATAGCTTGCAAATTCAGAAAAGTAAAGCGTTAACATCCATCTACCTTACAACCCGTGGGTGTGTGCCCAGGCATTATTCACAGTGATCCTACCCATCTATCGGGATAACTACCTAATGCAACCTGCATTCATAACCATCGATATCCATGGATATATCAAGATGAGTGCAGTTAGGAACACAGCTTGACGTGAGCAGAGCTGACTTCATGGATGACATGCTCAGGCCATGTGATGGTATGGCCTGTTCGTTCACATATATTGAAGAGTGGTTCCTGTCAATGTCCCCTGTCTCTCCACAGCATATCGGAGGGTGTCATGGTAACCCATCCAAATATCTTTCTTTATGTAATTCCGAATTTTTCAAAGGTCCTCATCCCAACTTTGTCCCTCGGGATGAGTGGAATCCCTAGCACCAAGGCCAGTCCCTCACTGAGAGTGTCCTTGCAGCTGGCATTAATCCAGACCTTGGTGAGCTGCTGTCACTGACAGTGAGTGATGTTGGTGTGGATCATCTCCTGAAATAAATGGTGACGCTGTTTGTCACTAATCCAGGGCGGGGCTTTCCCTTGGCTCGCCTGCCTGAGCTCCTCCCTCAGCTGTTCAATCATCCCGTTACCGTAGATACTGCACTGGGTGTGGCTTTGCTGCTCACCATCATCCCTGATTGGGCCCTGGATGACCTGGTTAATTGTCTTGGTGTGACCCTGTAGTTTGGTCACTAAGTGAGGGCTAGCCGGATTATCCACTCGTCCCGTGGTCTGTATTCTGTCCTTCTAGGGCTTGTTTGACTTGTTGAGTCAAGATTCTGAGTTCATTGTGTAAATTAACCAGGTCAAGGGTATTGACTGGTGACCCTCCTGTCCCGTACACTGTGGCTAGATCATTAAGGAGTTCCCTTCTCTTTTATCTATTAACTGCTGGCCTGGGTTTTCCCTCATATTTCCCTGTCCCTCGTCCCACTATCCTGTGGATCATGTGAGAATATAATCACTGTAATGGGGAAGGACACCACTCTGGTAACTGTATCCTTGATGATCTGTTCTGATTGATATTAGTTCATGGTGAATGTGCAGAACAGGGTTTTTCCTGTGGGTTCAATGTGTAGTCCATTGTGAGGGCCTGGTGTGTGTGGGACAGGCTGGAGGAGGAGCCTTCACTCCTGATCTCAGCTCATTTTTAATTTTGTTCGAGAGGAATTCTCCCTGGTGTGGCTTTGTGGGGCATACCTGTCTGAAGTCTGACCTATTGTTCGAGTTGTGTGTTCGGTGTCCCACTACCATGCACCTTATCTCAGGGAAACCCCACGCATCGTCTGTGATCCCTGTGCTCCCTGTCACACAATGTGGAAATCCCATGGGGTTTCCTGAACACCACCAGCTGATTATCACACCTGAATCCCAACTTTTCCATAGGATGGACCCAGACATTCCCAGTTACACCCTCTGGTGTCTGGAGAATCATTCCATAGGGATCCTGGGGACATCCTTTTCCCTTGTGTCTGTGCTATATCTTTATATGCAGTCATTATAAAGCTCATGCACAATATGCAATAAACACTCCAGAGGGGCATATCTGTGCAGGTTTGGTCTCCTGACTTGAGAAAGGATGTACTGGCACTGGAGGGGGTGCAGAGGAGGTTCACGAGATTGATTCCATATTTGGGGGAGCTGGTTTATGAGGAAAGACTGAGTAGATTGGGATTATATTAATTGGAATTCAGAAGATTGAAGGGGGAATTTATAGAAATGTGCAAAATTATGAGGGGAATAGATAAGATAAAGGTAGAAAGGATGATTCCACTGGCAGGTGAAACTAGGACAACAGGGCACAGCCTCAAGATTAGAGGGAGCATATTTTGGATTAAATTGAGAAGGAACGTCTTCACCCAGAGGGTTGTGAATCTGTGGAAATCCTTTTCCAATGAAGTAGTAGATGCGACTTCAGGAAACGTTTTTAAAGCTGAGGGAGATTTTTTTTTACAGTAAAGGAATGAAGAGATATGGTGAGAGGTTGTGGAAATGGAGCTGAGGCCCTGAAAAGATCAGCCATGGTCTTATTGAATGACGGAGCAGGCGCGAAGGGCTGGACGGCCTACTCATGCTCCTGGTCCTAATGTTCTTATCTTCATCACTGCCTTGGAGTAACCGCTCCGGTGTGCTTACGGCAAAGAGAACATGAGGAATTTCTGAAAATAGCTTGGTCTCATACCTCGCGCTATGTTCTACATGACATTGGAAAATGATCCAATTCTCCAAATGTCACCCATTCCCTGTTCCTTCCTCCATGATAGAATAAATTAGCCCCGTGTGCAGGATGAGATGGGGAGGGCTGGGTAGTCCTCCAGCATGGAAATGGATGGTTCCCAGCAACTGGAGCTGTTCGTGATTGGCTACCACGTGGCAACTTGCGCATTCATGTTTGTGGGGAACTTTGAAGCTGTCCCATTATAGGGTTGTCCCTGTCATCCTCAATATCTAACCCACAGCTTGGTTTCACTCCAGCCTTTGGTGCCAGGATGGTTCTCTGGGTCATGCCCGGTGAGAATTTTAGGTGCCTGTCAGTCCTAAATGAAATGGCTGGTTCAGCCACAGTTAGACCACAGATTGGGTTTGGGGTTCATTTGCAGGAATTCCCTTCTTTGAGGGGCGGGTACATGTATTTGGGTGGGGTGGGGGGGGAGTCTGGCTGGGCTCCTTGCTGTATTCCTGCCCTTCCCTTCGCTCTTCCAGATTGGAGGGCTCTATAAGAATTCCGGGCCGTGCTTATGTGAACTGATTTTCAGGATGACTGCTGTGCCCTTAACTACCTTTCCCACACAGCAATTAGTGTGCGGAGGACCCGAGGCATCAAATCTGAGATATGTGTCCCTCCCGCTTTCTGAGGTTCAGGAGATAAGGGTTTAGACCTAGTTTCTCATCGCTAAGAGAGGTGAGGGTCATGTCCCTGAAAACCCAAACCAATTGGACCCAGAGTTTCCCGGGAAAGCAGGTGGGACATTCCCCTTGTTGTTGTCTGCAGTTATGTAGCGCCTCCATAGAACCCCGACAGTGTGGAAACAGGCCATTTGGCCCAACAAGTCCATACAGACCCTCCAAAGAGTATCCCATCCAGACTCATCCCCTTACCCTATAACCTTGCATTTCCTCTGACTAATGCAGCTAACCAACACATCCCTGAACACTAGGGGCAACTTAGCTTGGCCAATTCATGCTTTTGGACTGTGGGAGGAAATCGGAGTACCCGGAGTAAACCCACACAGACATGGGGAGAATGTGCAAACTCCACAGAGACAGTTAACACAGATTAGAATCGAACCCTGGTCCCTGGCGCTGTGCGGTAGCAGAGCTAACCACTGAGCCACTGTGCCTCACTGGATTCTGTCTTATCCTGCCCTACTGCAGTGAGGGCCACAGGCTTCATCTCATCAAGGGTCTCTCTCCCCCGAGCTGTTGGCCCTTGGAGATGGCTGAATGGCCCCCTGGATTAAAGCATATTGGGATTAATTTGGTTTGTTCTTCAGTGTCCAGTCCGTGTGTATGACAGACGATCCAGAGATCTCATCCAAATAATGTCTGGGTCCTAGGTGGAATGAAAGAGAGTCCCCTTTTTGGTGCTGCCCACCAGCTGGGTGGCTGCAATGGGGTTTATGTACGGTGTGTGACCATTCGGTGTTTGAGCTGGGAAAACCACATGATTCATGAGACCTGATATCTGCTGTGAGTCAGGGGTGGTGGCTAAAGGTGTAGTCCCCTGGGAGAAAGACTGGGGGTGTTCCCCATCTGTGGGTGGCTGTGGATGTGTCAGTGTGGGGCGTCGCGTTATGTCCCTGGGATGATAGCACATCGAAGGCACACATTATCCCATTCTGGTCAGAGGCCTGGTTCCCTCGGGATTGTATTTGGTCCTGGCACGTTGAACACTTCCTACTCGGGCCCAATGAGCGTTGCTTATAGGGCACGGACTGCTTCTTGCACCTCGCTGTAGTGTCCATCCAGCTTGTCAATGTATACTGAGGCTGACCCCTTGGCCCCCAATGGCCCTTCACTCAAAAGACTCAATCTTTCTGATTGTAACTGGAACTCTCCCATGTGGGTGAGGTTTTCCTGGTATCATTAATACAACTCTGACATTATCCACAGTGTTTTATCTTAAAGAGCTGTGTTAAACATCACACATTAGCATCACATCCGTGTTGCTGCTGCTGATGCTGCTGTTAGTTTTGATCGATGCTGCCCTCCCTCTTACTGACTCATTGATGATTCAGCCCCAGAATTTCTGCCTGTGCAGTCGCATTGATCCACCAGCAGAGGGTAGCATCATATCACATTCATCAGAAGAGACAGAAATGTGGAGAGGGATTTTGACAGGGTTTTAGTTCATCCCCACCTCTCCATTCAAAATACCCCCCATTACAGGGGAAAGCTGCTCCTGAAACATGTGTATGTGACTCTGTGTTTGTGTATAAGGGACTGTATGTGAGTTTGTAAAGATTTTTGTGTCTGAGCGTTCAGGTATTTGAGTGAGAAAATGTGTGTGAGCTGATGTGAGTTTGTTTGTTTCAGCGTCTGCCGGAGTGTGTGAGGGTTTAAATGTGTTGGAGAGTGTACGTGTTTGTGGTAGATGCAGTGTGAGGCCATATGTGTGTGTGTGCACACGTGTGTGTATGTGCAAGTGTTTGTGTGGTTGCAAATGTGTATGTGAGGTTGTGAGTGCAAGATTGAGAGTGTGAGGTTGTCGGTGTATTTGTGAGGTTGTGAGTGTGTACATATGTAGTGGCATGCGAGAGTGCGAGTGTATGTATGAGGGTGTGTGTTGCTGCATGTGTGTTTGTCTGCCAGTGAGAGAGAGAGGCTGCCTGACAGTGTGGTTTGATGTGTGCACAAAACTGCATTGGAGAGTGAACTTGTGTGAATGTATGAGTGTGAGAGTATTTGTGTAAATAGGTGAGAGTGAGGGCTTTGAAGATGTCCGAGTGTGTCAACAGAGTGTGAGTGCATGTACGAAGTACGGGTGTGTGAGTGGGAGAGTATGTGTGAGTGTATGGGGTCTCTCAGAGACATATGCAAAGAGACACACACAATGAAAAATACAGTCTGACCAACCCACACATACCTATACGTATGCACACACACATAGACATATGTTTGAATAAGGCATAACTGCATGGTGAGACCACACTCCTTGAGTATTATGCACAGTTTTAGTGTCCTAGTCTGAGGAAGGACAGTCTTGTTATTGAGAGAGTCTAGCGAAGGTTCACCAGGCTGATTCCCAAGATGGGAGGACTGACATATGAGGAAAGACTGGATCGACTGGTTTTGTACTCACTGGAATTTAGAAGAATGAGGGGGCATCTCATAGAAACATAAAATCCTGATGGGACTGGACAGGCTGGATGTGGGAAGAATGTTCCCATGTTGGAGAAGTCCAGTAGGAGGGTTCACAGTCTAAGATAATCACATCTGGCCAGTCCGCATGGTAACAGGCTAATGTTCGACTTAAATACCCCAAGGCTCCCTCACTCAAAACCGATCTCTTCCCAAATCCCTGTTCATCTAGTCAGCTCTCAGCTCCCTGTCAAAATGTGTGGTGCTGGAAAAGCACAGCCGGTCAGGCAGCATCCGAGGAGCTGGAGAGTCGACTTTTTGAGTATAATTTCTTCATAAGAAATGTTGGTGGCATTGTCACAGCTCCCTGTACCTGGGGCTCACCTCCCCCAGGTATGGAACATACCAACACACATCTTTGTGAGAATGAACCAGGCTGGATTTACAATTTCACACAAGATTTATACAAATGGAGGGAAGATTGTTGCAGAATTGAACAGAAATTCAATTGGAGGTGTCGTGGACAGCACAGATGGTTACCACAGAGTACAACGGGATCATGACCAGATTGGCCAATGGGCCGAAGATCGGCAAATAGGATTTAATTTAGATGAATGTGGGGTGCTGTGTTTTTGAAAAGAAAATCAAGGCAGAACTTATACACTTAATGGTAAGGTTCTGAGGAGTGTTGCTGAACAAAGTACAGGATCATGGTTCCTTGAAAGTGAAATCACAGGTAGACAGGGTTGTGAAGAAGGCATTTGGTATGCTTCCCTTTAGTGGGCAGAGCACTGAGTATAGGAGTTGCGAGGTTATATTGCAGCTGCATAGGACATTGATTAGGCCATTACTGGAATACTGTGTGTAATTCTGGTCTCCCTGCTATCGGCAAAAAGGTATGAAACTTGAAAGGGTTTAGAAAAGATTTTAAATTATGTTGCTGGTTTGGAGTTTTAAGCTATGGAGAGAGGCTGAATAGATTGGGACTATTTTCTCTGGAGTGACCTCATAGAGTTTTATAAAATCATTAGAGGCATGGATAGGATAATTAGACAAGATCTTTTCCGTGATGGTGGGGGAGTCCAAAATTAGAGGGCGTAGGTTTAGGGTCTCAAACTCCATCTATCACACACACGTACACACACCAACACAAGTAAACCCTCGCACACTGTGGCAGACACTGAAACAAAAACACTCACACAAAAATCACACACATTCTGTCACTCGCACACCTAAATGCTCAGGCAAAAATCATCAAACAAATTCACATACAGTCCCAAACACACAAACACCGTGTCACATAAACAAGTTTCGGAAGCAACTCCCCCCTATAATTGGGAATATTTTGCCTGGGGAGGTGGGGATGAACTAAAACAGGGTCAAAGTCCCTCTCCTTGTTTCTGTCTCTTGTGATGAGTGTGATGCGATGCCACCCTCTGCTGATGGACCGATGTGACTGCACAGGCAGACGGGCTGGGACGGGATCAAGATGGGGTGCCACGGGTGGCTCAGTGGTTACCACTGCTGCCTCACAGCACCAAGGTCCCAGGTTCGACTCCAGCCTCAGGTGACTGTCTGTGTGGAATTTGCATATCCTCCCTGGGTTTTCTCCAGTCTCCTCCCACAATTCAAAGATGAACATGTTAGATGGATTTGCCTTGGTAAATTGGGATGCGTACTTTGGGATGCGTACATCAGGTGTATTAGATGGGGGAAATGTTGAGGAATGGGTCTTGGTGGGTTCCTCTTTGAAGGGTTGGTGTGGACATGTTGGGCCGAAGGGCCTTTTTCCACACTGTGGGGAATTTATGATTTGATAAGAAGGAGGGGAGTATCTGTCACAAATAACAGCAGCAACACAGATATGATGCCAGTGTGTGATATTTAACACAGCTCTTTAAAATCAAACACTGTGGAGAATACCAGAGTTATTCATTCTGCTCTCTCGCTGGTGCAAAAAAAGCTGCACATTTCCATAATGGCCATCAGACATAAGAAATCAGGAAAAGGTAAACAATAATCCATTGTAATCCGCATTGACCAAACTAAAACCATCAGTGGAAAGATGTGTCAGTGTTAAATCTCTTCTGGGGATGACTAACTAATCGAGGAGGGAGAAGAACCTTTTCTTCCTTTCCTAGTCCTTCACCTCCTCAGCTGAAGCTGCCTTGAGGTTCGGTAGTCAAAGAATCCATGGCAGCTAAAAAGAGAGAGACCATTTGAGTTATTTCCCCTGAGATCGCACATCAGTTCAATAAAGGCTGAAAACAGGTAGCAGATTTCAGGCAGAGGGTGGTGTGTGTATGGAATGAGCTACCAGAAAAAGTGGTGGAATTTGGTACAACATTTAAAAAACATCTGGGTAGGTATATGAACAAAAAGGATTTGGAGGCCTATGAGCAAAATGGTGGCAAATGGGACTAGATTAATTTCGGATATCTGGTTGGCATGGCCAGGTTGGATTGAAGGGTACGGTTCTGTGCTTTATATCTCTGTGACAGAATTGAACATAAGATTATGAAACAAATGTACTTCGTTCCCAGCAACAAGAAACATGACAACGCAGTTCTGTATTTTCATCAACAGTTTACATGGCCAATGTTAGTAAGTTGATGCTTGGCACAAATTGTGTTGGTGAAGTTTATACATTGGACAGTGTCAGTTTCTGCACACACAGCACCAACAGGAATATTCCTCTACTGGACTCTGTGAAAATCACTCCCTCACAGTCAGACAGTCACAGCATGATCCCTCTCTGCTGGGGACTGTCAATGTTAAAGACAAACAGACAAACACACGCGCACACACATCTACACAGACACAGAGACACACACATACAGACACACACACAGACAGGTCAGGCAGCATCCAAAGAGCAGGAGAATCGACGTTTTGGGCATGAGCTCTTTTCAGGAATTAGGGCTCATGCCCGAAACGTCGATTCTCCTGCTCCTTGGATGCTGCCTGACCTGCTGCGCTTTTTCAGCAACACATTTTCAGCTCTGATCTCAAGTATCTGCAGTCCTCACTTGCTCCACACACACAGACACGCATAAACACAGAGACATATACACACAGACACAGGCACACAGGCACACACACACAAACACACACACATACAGATATACACACAGACACACACAAGCACAGACACAGAGGCACACACATACAGACACAGGCACACATACACACACACACACTCAGACAAACACGGACACACACAAACACAGGCACACACACAAACAGATATACACACAGACACACATAAGCACAGACACAGACACACAGACAGACAGACACACACACACACACACACAAACTATCACAGCAATATCCCCCTCTGCTGGGGAGAGTAAGTGCTAAATACAATCACATACACACAGACAGTCACAGCATCATCCCCCTCTGGGTATCTGTAAATTTTACACACAGAAGCTCAGACAGGTCTGACACATCTCGCTATTTAAATTTAAGTCTCTTTATCGATTCTTCTCGCCAAACATCACCCACTGCTGCTGCTGCTGCTGCCTGAATCCTGGAGAACCCCACCTGGTCCGGAGAAGGCAGCTGTGATCCATTCGCTCCAGGGAAAATGACAGACTGTGACAAACAGATGAGTGGGGCTTGGAAGAGCATAAAAACGGAGTTTAAATGATAAGACACTAATACATGATCCATCAAGAAAATAACTTTAAAACAGTGATAGTGAGCTGGAGTGGAAGGTCCCAAAATGCTGACATACAGACACCTCGGAAAAAGAGAGGGGATCACTGTACAATTATCGCCGAACATTCCCACTTCTGACCTTATGACAGAGGAAAGGTCATTGATGAAGGAACTGAAGAATGTTGGGCCTAGGACATTACCCTGAGGGACTCCTGCAGAGATGTCCTGGAGCTAAGATGACTGACATTCCACAGTCACAACCATCTTCCGAGGTGTCAGGTATGACTCTAACCAGCGGAGCGTTTGATCCCTGATACCTAATGATTCCAGTTTTCCCGGTGAGCCTGACATTGGTGGTTGGCAAGTTGTTGGAGAACATCCTGACGGAAAGGATTTACATGTATTTGGAAAGGCAAGGACTGATTAGAGATAGTCAGTATGGCTTTGTGAATGGGAAATCATGTCTAATGAACTTACTTGAGATTTTTTAGAAGAAGTAACAAAAAAGATTGAGGGCAGAGCAGGAGAAGTGACCTGTATGGATTCATTAAGGCGTTCAACAGCATTCCACATGGCAGACTGGTTAACAAGGTTAGATCTCATGGAATACAGGGAGCATTAGACTTGGATACAGAACCGGCTTGAAGGTAGGAGACAGAGAGTGGTGGTGGAGGGTTGCTTTTCAGACTGGAGACCTGTGACCAGTGGTGTGCCACAAGAATCAGTGCTGGGTCCACTGCTTTTCGTCATTTATATAAATGATTTGGATGTATGAGGAGGTATTAGTTAGTAAGTTTACAGATCACACCAAAATTGGAGGTAGACTGGGGAGTGAAGAAGGTTACCTCAGATTTCAATGGGATTTTGTTCAGATGGGCCAATGGGCTGAAAAGTGACAGATGGAGTATTATTTAGAGGTGCTGCGATTTGGAAAAGCAAATCAGAGCAGGACTTATACACGTAATGGTAAGGTCCTACGGAGTGTTGCTGAACAAAGAGACCTTGGTGTGTAGGTTCATAGCTCCTTAGCAGGTAGATAGGATGCTGAAGAAGGTGTTTGGTATGCTTTCCTTTATTGGTCAGAGTTTTGAATATAGGAATTAAGAGGTCATGTTACAGGAGATTATATCAATTCATTTGGAATGCTGAGTGCAATTCTGTTCTTCCTATCGGTAGGGGTGTCCGTGAAAGGGTTCAGAAAAGATTTACAAGCTTGTTACCAGGGTTTGATGGCTTGAGCTATAGGGAGAGGCCGAATAAACAGGGACTGTTTTCACTGGAGTGTCGGAGGCTGAGAGTTGACCTTATAGATGTTTACAAAGTCATGAGGGGCATTGATAAGGTAAATAGACAAGGTCTATTCCCTGGTGCAGGGGAATCCAGAACTAGAGGGCATGAGTTTAGGGTGAGAGGGGTAAGATATAAAAGAGACCTAATGGGCAACATTTTCACACTGAGAGAGGTGCGTGTATGGAATGAGCTGTCAGAGGAAGTGGTGGAGGCTGGTACAAATATAGTATTTGAAAGGCATCTGGATGGTTACATGAAAAGGAAGGGTTTAGAGCGATATGGGCCAAATGCTGGCAAATGGGACTAGGTTTGGTTCGGATATCTGGTCAGCATGGACGATTTGGACTGAATGCTTTTTTTCCATGCTGTATATCACTATGACTCGATGACTCGAAAAGTCAAACATTCTTTTACATTTTCTGTAATAAGGAATTTAATAGGTTCCAGAAGTAATAGGCAAATACCTAATTAATTGGCAGTTGACATGGTGCAGTTGGCACATGTTACTTTAATCCAGTATCCAATGTGAAAAGTCTCAAGAAAGGAGATTAGATTCTGGAAAACATCATGAAGCCACAGGGATGGACCACAAGCCTGTCCATCTCAGTTGTTTTGCTGACGTCCCAAAATGCCGACATACAGACACCTCGGAAAAAGAGAGAGGAACACTGTACAATTATTGCCGAACATTCCCACTTCTGACCTTATGACAGAGGAAAGGTCATTGATGAAGGAACTGAAGAATGGTGGGCCTAGGACATTACCCTGAGGGACTCCTGCAGTGATGTCCTGGAGCTAAGATGACTGACACTCCATCGTCACAACCATCTTCCAAGGTGTCAGGTCTGACTCTAACCAGCAGAGCGTTTGATCCCTGATACCTAATGATTCCAGTTTTCCCGGTGAGCCTGACATTGGTGGTTGGCAAGTTGTTGGAGAACATCCTGACGGAAAGGATTTACATGTATTTGGAAAGGCAAGGACTGATTAGAGATAGTCAGTATGGCTTTGTGAATGGGAAATCATGTCTAATGAACTTACTTGAGTTTTTTTAGAAGAAGTAACAAAAAAGATTGAGGGCAGAGCAGGAGAAGTGACCTGTATGGATTCATTAAGGCGTTCAACAGCATTCCACATGGCAGACTGATTAACAAGGTTAGATCTCATGGAATACAGGGAGCATTAGACTTGGATACAGAACCGGCTTGAAGGTAGGAGACAGAGAGTGGTGGTGGAGGGTTGCTTTTCAGACTGGAGACCTGTGACCAGTGGTGTGCCGCAAGAATCAGTGCTGGGTCCACTGCTTTTCGTCATTTATATAAATGATTTGGATGTATTAGGAGGTGTTAGTTAGTAAGTTTGCAGATGACACCAAAATTGGAGGTAGACTGGGGAGTGAAGAAGGTTACCTTAGATTTCAATGGGATTTTGTTCAGATGGGCCAATGGGCTGAAAAGTGACAGATGGAGTATTATTTAGAGGTGCTGCATTTTGGAAAAGCAAATCAGAGCAGGACTTACACACTTAATGGTAAGGTCCTATGGAGTGTTGCTGAACAAAGAGACCTTGGAGTGTAGGTTCATAGCTCCTTAGCAGGTAGATAGGATGCTGAAGAAGGTATTTGGTATGCTTTCCTTTATCGGTCAGAGTTTTGAATATAGGAATTAAGAGGTCATTTTACAGGAGATTATATCAATTCATTTGGAATGTTGAGAGCAATTCTGTTCTCCTTCCTATCGGTAGGAGTGTCCGTGAAAGGGTTCAGAAAAGATTTACAAGCTTGTTACCAGGGTTTGAGGGCTTGAGCTATAGGGAGAGGCCGAATAAGCTGGGACTGTTTTCGCTGGAGTACCGGAGGCTGAGAGGTGACCTTATAGATGTTTATAAAGTCATGAGGGGCATTGATAAGGTAAATAGACAAGGTCTATTCCCTGGTGCAGGGGAATCCAGAACTAGAGGGCATGAGTTTAGGGTGAGAGGGGTAAGATATAAAAGAGACTTAAGGGGCAACTTTTTCACACAGACAGTGGTGCGTGTATGGAATGAGCTGTCAGAGGAAGTTGTGGAGGCTGGGACAAATACAGTATTTGAAAGGCATCTGGATGGTTACATGAAAAGGAATAGTTTAGAACGATATGGGCCAAATGCTGGCAAATGGGACTAGGTTAGGTTAGGATACCTGGTCAGCATGGACGATTTGGACCGAATGCTTTTTTCCATGCTGTATATCACTATGACTCAAAGACTCAAAAAATCAACATTCGTTTACATTTTCTACAATGAGGAATTTCATAGGTTCCAGAAGTAATAGGCAAATATCTAATTAATTGGCAGTTGACATGGTGCAGTTGGCACATGTTACTTTAATACAGTATCCATTGTGAAAAGCCTCAAGCAAGGAGATTAGATTCTGGAAAACACCATGAAGCCCAGGGGATGGACCACAAGCCTGTCCATCTCTGTTGTTTTGCTGAGGCAATGATCAATTGTACAAAGTGCAGTACCACAGAGTCAATTACAAAGGGATAACTCAGCTCTGCTGACTAATAGTAATCCCGGGGTTGGGGCAGGGGCTGGGGTTGCGGGTATGTGCACTTACATTCTAAATGCCAACTTAAGATAATCTGTCCCTTATTGCTGTGCCTGCTAAGCAGTGTGAAGTTGTACAAAAATAAGGTTATGCTCGAATCTACCACTGGACTCCGACTGTCATCAGAAAATACAAGATTGAGCAGGAAGTTAAACACAGGCCACAATTTGCTTTTGGAAACAGGCAAGAGGCACAGGGAGAATTGACACTTCTGCAAGATTGTTGACAGGTTGAAAATGCATCACGTTTATTTTTGTATCCCTTCTTGAATAATGGAACAATATTCGCTCCCCTCCAGACTTCAATGACCTCACCCGTGGCTATCGATGATGCAAAAAATATCAGCCAGGGTCCCTGCAATTTCTTCTATCGCCTCTTACAGTGTGTTTTTTTACGTATATATATCTGGTCAGGACCAGGAGATTTATCCACTTTTACACTTTCTAATACATCTAACTCCTCCCCTACTGAGATATGGACTGTCCACAAGGTATCACCACTAACTTCTTCAAATTCCCAAGTCTTCAGGTCTTTCTCCATGGCCAACACAGAGGAGAAATATTCATTGAGGACCTCACCCATCTCCTGCAGTTCTACACAGACATGAGCACTTTGGTCCTTGAGGGGCACTATTCTCTCTCGAGTTAGTCTTTCCCATTTAATACACTTGAAGTACCTCTTTTAATTCGTCCTGATCATCTCAGCCCAGCCGATCTCCTGCTGTCTTTTGGGCCTCCTGATTTCCTTCTCCAATAAACTCCTGTATCCCCTTCGTAGCTCCAGGAGTCCCTTGATCCCACCTGCCTGTATCTGAGCTATCTGACATTTTTCCTCAATATCACTTGTCATTCAGGGTTCCTCATTCCTGTCAATCATGTCTTTCAAACTCACAGCAACATGACAGACCCTGGAATCTCGCAAATCTCGCTTTTAAAAACCTCCCACTTGCCTGAGTTTGCTGAACCTGCAAACAAACTGCTCCAGTCAACCCTGTAAGCTCTTGTCTAATTCCATTACAATTCATCTTCGCCCAATTCAGAACGTGAACTGGAGGACAAGATTGGTCCCTTTGCATAAC
Organism: Hemiscyllium ocellatum; assembly: GCF_020745735.1. Classification (NCBI taxonomy): domain Eukaryota; kingdom Metazoa; phylum Chordata; class Chondrichthyes; order Orectolobiformes; family Hemiscylliidae; genus Hemiscyllium; species Hemiscyllium ocellatum. The sequence continues at coordinate 15,242,705 of NC_083444.1, forward strand.
TATTGTGAAATGAATGGGACCATGGTCACTCGTCACAAAGTGTTTCCCCACTGTTCTATGTTCTGTGTCCCCTCTGTGACCTGTCCTGCCACATTTCCCAAAAGGAGATCGAGGTTTGTCCCTTCCTGAGTAGAAACCTCGATACACTGTTTGGGGAAATCTTCATGAATGTACTTAACCAATTCCAACCCATCTCAGCCCTTAACGCTTTGGCATTCCCAATCTATGATATGAAAATTAAAATCTATTTCAGCCCTATTGCACCTGCAAGTCTCCCCAGTCTCCCAGCATATTTGGTCCTTCAATTCCCGTTGGATATTTGGGGTCCTATAGTACAACCCCAATATCATCACCATCCCCTTCTGATTTCATAGCTCCACCCACATAGCCTCACTGGATGACCCTTCAGTTATTTCATCTCTGATTACTGCTGTGATACTCGGCTTAATCAAAAATGTATCTCCCCTCCCCTCTACCCACCCTCTCTGTCCCACCTGAAGCTCCTGTACCCTGGTACGTTAATCTGCCAGTCCTATCCCTCCCTTAGCCATGTTTCTGTAACGGGTACAATCTACCAGCCTCACGTACCTATCCACTCCCTGAGTTCATCAGCCTTCCCGGTCAGCCCTCTTGCATGGAAGTAGATACAATTTAATCCAATAGGTATTCCTCGCTCCCTGTCATGTTCCAGTCTGACCTGTCTCTTCAAATTCCTCTTTCTGATTCCTGTATCTCCTTGAGCCTCACATTTGCCTCCCTGCTGTTGAGGATCCCACCCCCCCTGCCAATCTAGTTTAAACCCTCCCTTGGAGCATGAGCAAACCTGGCTGCCAAGATATTGGTCCCCTTCCAGTTCAGGTGTAACCCGTCCCTCTTAGACAGGTCACCACTGCCCCAGAAAAGATCCTAATGATCTCCAACTCTGAATCCCTGCCCCTTGCACCAATTCTTTAGCAACACATCCATCTGCCGTATCCTCCTGTCCTTCCCCTCACTAGCACGTGGCATTGGAAGTAATCAGGAGATTATCACCAATGAGCTCTTGGTTTTTAACGCTCTTCCTTGTGCTCTATAATCATTCTGCAGGACCTCATCCCTACTTCTACTTCTGTTATTTGTGCCAACGTGAACAATAACTTCTGGCTGCACACCTTACCCCTTGAGAACATTCTGCAGCCGCTCTGAGACATCCTGGACCCTGGTGCCTGGGAGACAACACACCATCCTGGATTCCCATCTGCACCCACAGAATCCCCTGTCTCTGTCCCCCTAACTATCGAGTGTGCTATCACTAAGGTCCTGTTTCCCTTTCCCGTTTCCCGCTCTGCCCCAGAGCCAGTGGGATTGCCACCGACCAGGATACTGCTGCTTTCCCCTGAACGGTAACACACCTACCCCACCCACCCCCAACAGGTTCCCAAATGGGATACTTGTTTGCGAGGGGAATGGCCACAGGGGATTCCTGCCCTAACTGCCATCTCAGCTGCTGTCAGACTGAAACGGAATGTTAAAAGGACGTTACCGGAGCTTCCCTGGATTTTTTACTGAGCCGCTGCTCTCTGAAACCTCCCGAAACAAAGCCTTACTGCTCACACTGCTGCCTACACATTGTCCAACAGCACAGCTCTCTCCCCCCACTCCTTATATGCTTTAGTTAGAGAGGGAGGGAAGGAGGGGGCATAAATCTGAGATGGGAGTAAACATTTTCGGGGGAAGCAGGGCATTACGAGGCTGCGGGGATTGCAGAAACAGATCACGGGGGAAGGAAACTTGGGTGAGAGAGGGAACACAGGGATGATGGGATAAAGAGAACATGGGGGAGGGGAGACAGACAGCAGGGGGAGGGGGCAAAGGAGATCACAGGGAGGGGACATTGTGGGGAAGAGAGAGCAAGCTGGGAGGGGGAAGAGTGTGTGAGTGGGGGAGAGGAGGGCAGGGGAAGCTGAGAAAGAGCGCGCAAAGAGGGGGAGAAAGGACAGCGTGGGGAGGGGGGAAGGAGAGTGTGGGGAGGGGGGAAAGGAGAGTGTGGGGAGGGGGGAAAGTACAGTGTGGAGTGGGGGAGAAAGGAGAGTGTGGGAGGAGAGGAGAGTGTGTCGGGGGAATGGAGAGAGTGGGGATGGTGAAAGAAGAAGGTAGGGAGAGGGGAAGGACAGTGTGCGAAGGGGAAATGTAGCAGCCCCCTTGATGCTAAAACATTGGTGGTCATGGACAGCTATATCCCCAACAACTTCCCCATCAAACAAAGGAGAGCCCAGACAGAAAGGCAGTGGGTCTTGCTACACAAAGAAACCAACAGGAACAAGCCACCCAAACAAAGAACAAGAACAAAGACAATTTACAGCCCAGGAACAGGCCCTTCGGCCCTCCAAGCCTGAGCCGATCCAAATCCACTCTCTAAACCGACTCCTAAGCATCTGTATCCCTCTGCTCCCCACCTCCTCATGTATCTGTCCAGACAAATCTTAAATGAATCTATCGTGCCTGCCTCTACTCCCTCTGCTGGCAACGCATTCCAGGCACCTACTTCCCTGTGTGTAAAATACTTTCCATGTGTATCCCCCTTAAACATTTCACCTCTCACCTTGAACACATGACCTCTCGTCATTGAGTGCCTCACCCTGAGAAAATGTTTATCTATACCCACCATGTCTGTAACCTTCATGATTTTGTAAACCTCAATCAGGTCCCCTCTCGATCTCCTTTTTTTAATGAAAATAAACCTAACCTACTCAACCTCTCTTCACAGCTAGCACCTTCCATACCAGGCAACATCCTCGTAAACCCTCTCTCCACCCTCTCCAAAGCGTCCACATCCTTTTGGTAATGTGGTGACCAGAACTGTACACAGTATTCTAAATGCAGCTGAAACAAAGTCTTGTACAATTTTAAAATGACCTGCTAGCTCTTATACTCAATACCCCGTCCAATGAAGGCAAGCATACCATGTGCCTTCTTGACCACTCAATCCACATGTGCAGCCACTTTCATGGTACAATGGACCTGAACTCCCAGATCTCTCTGCTCATCATCTTTTCCCAAGGCTCTTGTGTTTACAGTCTCGTTTGCTCTAGAATTAGACTTCCCAAAATGCATCACCTCATATTTGCCTGGATTGAACACCATCTGACACTTCTCCACCCAACTCTCCAGTCTATCTATATTTTCCTATATTCTTTGAGAGTCCCCTATGCTTTCTGCTACTCCACCAATCGTCATTTCATCTGCAAACTTATTGAACAGACCAACAATACACTCTTCCAGATCATTTATGTACATCACCATCAACAGTGGCCCAGCACTGATCCCTGTGGAACAGAACAGTCACCTTTCTCCATTTCGAGAATCTCCCTTCAACTACTAGTCTCTATCTCCTGTTGCTCAACCAGTTCTTTGTCCACCTAGTGAGAACACCCTGCACACCATGTGACTTCACTTTCTCCATTAGTTTACCACGGGGAACCTTGTCAAATGCCTTATTATATATGACATCGACAGCCTTTCCTTCATCTACCAACTTGGTCACTTCTTCAAAGAACTCTATTAAGTTGGTGAGGCAAAATCTCCTCCACACAAAATCATGTTGCTTATCACTGAAAAGCCCATTATTTTTCAAATATAAATAGAGTTTATCCCTCAGTACCTTCTCCAGTAACTTCCCCACCTCTGACGTCAGGCTCACTGGTCTGTAGTTATCTGGAATATCCCTACTACACTTCATGCACAGGGGGACAACATGAGCACTCTCCAGTCCTCCGGCACTTCTCCTGTGTTAAGAATGTGACAAATCTATCTGTTTGGACTACAGCTATTTTCTCTCTCACCTCCCTCAGCAACCTGGGTTGGATCCCATCCGGTCCTTTGGGATTTGTCCACCTTAATATCCTTGAGCCTACCCAACACTTTTTCCCTCCTTACGTCAACGTGATCCAGAGTAAATAAACTTCTACCTTTAATCTCAAAATTCATCATGTCCCTCTCCTCATTGAATACTGATGCAAAGTAATCATGGAGAATCTCACCCATTTTCTCACGTTTGACACACAACCTTCCTTCCTTATGCTTTAGTGGACCAACTCTTTCTCTCGATACCCTCTTGCTTCTTATACATGAAGAAAAGGCCTTGGGAATCTCCTTAATTCTGCTCGCTAAAGTTATTTCATGAGCCCTTTTAGCCCACTTGATTCCTCGTTTAAGATTGTACACACTCTCCTGATATTACACCAAGGCCTATTCTGTTCTTCGCTGCCTGGACCTTATGGATGCTTTCCTTTTCCTCTTGGCTAGTCACACAATTTCTCCTGTCATCCACAGTTCACGAATCTTGTCTTTTCTATCCTTTGTTTTCAAAGGGGCATGCCTATCCTACACTATCTTCAACCTATCTTTGAAAGCCTCCCACACAGCAAATGTGGACTTCCCTTCAAATAGCTGCTCCCAATCCTCATTTCCCAGCTCCTGTCAAATTTTGATATAATTAGCCTTTGCACAGTTTCGTACCTTTCCCTCAGGACCACTCTCATCTTTGTCCATGATTGACAGTGTTTCAGACAATTAACGGATTCTCCGGATTGGTCCAAACTATAGAACGTTATGAAAAACCATCGACCAAGGCACAAAAACAGGGTTCACCTGCAGACGGTTTTCTTAAATCATCTGGAGGCGTTCTGAGGAGACCAGCATGGCAAGGGTCAGAGACCAGCTGACCAACCAGAGACCAGCTGATCACCCAGAGAGAGAGAGTGAGGGAGAGAGAAACCAGCTTCACAGACCCAGAGACCGAGAGAGAAAGAGACAGTGAGAGAGTCAGAGTGAGACAGAGAGAGGGCCAGACAGACAAAGACAGAGCGAGAGAGAAAGAGAGACAGAAAGAGTGAGAAACAGAGAGAGAGAAACCGCGTATATCTCCAAGCAACTCAGGAGGATTACAGTGCCAGTAGGATTACAGATAGCATGCCTGTAATTAAAGGGTATTGTAACATGTTCCTGATAAAGAAGGGACTGTGTATATTGGGATTGTCTCATGTTTGTACTGATTTGACCGTTTCAGTGTTGGGCACACCTGGGCACATTCATTCAGATCATTCCCGTTGGAGTTGTCGAACTTGTTTTAAGGAGGAATTGGACAACATCTTCATCTCTGGAATTATCTCGTGAACTTCCACTGAGCTGTCTCCAAAGCAATTATATCCCAAAACTGTTTGCAAAACGCCAGCTGAGATAGTTGTCCTGCCTTCTACACTTGCAGCAACACTCCCCGACCTTTATACTCTATTCTGTTTCTAATAAATGTCAAAACTCCATTTACCTTCCTTGTTGGCCGCAGTAGATGCAATGATCAGAGGGAGGTCAGTGATGTATCTGGATGGACAGTGACAGTAAGGGAGTGATCAGTGATATATCTTATGGACAGTGACAGTAAGAGGGAGGTCAGTGAGGTTTCTGATGGACAGTGACTGTAAGGGGGAGGACAGTGATGTATCTGTTGGACAGTGACAGTGATATGTTCTTGTATAAAGAGGGCAGCTCCTACCCGAGAGGACAGAAGGACAGCTCAGAGACATATTTTCACACTTGGAATGAACTGTCTCGATGCAGCATCAGTTGAAATAATTGTCAAAAATCACTCAACACCAGCTTCCAGTCCAACAGGTTGAACGTGTCCACCCCAGTCCCACACCAGCACCTTCACATCATGAAATAGGGTGTGATCTCAGGATGGGGCTCATGGTGTTTGAGTGGACAGCGTTATTCCTGGCAGATTCCAGTTTCTGCTTTTGTTATTTCATTATCACGTAACCCCCACTCTGTAATCAGGATTACACTTGATATTGTAATGGGTTTGTTCATTTCCAGAAATGTGTAAAACAGCAACAAAGCCGAGCAATGCTGTCACCTCGATCTCCCCAAGGAGCTCCCACACAGTATAAGGCAGCGTCTCTGGGAATGCATCAGCTCAGAGTCTCAAACAAGGAGCTTGTCAGCTGCCTGAAGGGACAGCTCACCTCGCACAGAAAAATGCATCGACCAATTGATCAGGTGCAGAAAGTGTTCTACACCATCCTTGCTTTTACTGGCATCCCAGGTATGGTGCTATGACAATTGAACTTGTCTTAATTTGCTGCTGATCTGCTCTCTGGTTTTACCGTTTGAACAATAACGTCTCCAGCTCACTGACTGGTCACCCTTATCCAGACACCGGGACAGTGACAGCAATTCACTGAGCAGCATTCTCGGTACAATCCTACACTGACAGAGACTCCCAACCTCACTGCTGCTGCAGCATTTTCTGTTCTCAGTGTTGTGTCATCTGTTCCAGTTTGATATGGCTTCAAGATTTGAGGAGAGATCAGGCAGGTTAGTACTGAAGAACGGTCACTCGACCCGAACTCTATGCTCTCTCCCACAGATGCTCTAGACCTGCTGCGCTTCTTCTGATTTCATTACGTAAATGAAGCCAGGTTGATCGAGGGCGTTCAGGAGAGATGTCAGAAAGCTTTTCTGTGCACAGAGGGTGGGAAAGGTTTGGAACTCTCTTACACACACACAGTCATGGATGCTGCATCAGTTGGGAATTTTCAATCTCAGATTGTTCTTTTTTTTGGCAAAGCAAAGGAATTGAAGAATTTGCGCCTTGTTCTGATTTGTAAAGCTTCATCTACCATCGCTTCCCGAAATTCTCTCCTCACACTCTTTGGTCAGGAGATTGAAATTTTGACAGATTGCCCTCCTGGTCCCTCCACATTGAGATGTTGGTGGGTAGATTTACAGTGTAAATATTATAGTAAACCTCAAACTCCCACATTGTCATTAAGGGAGTCCTGCATGCTCTGCTGTACTGCCCTTGTTTAAGATATATGGTGTAGTTGTGTTTGAAATCTCACACAGGTTCTGGTGACCTGTTTTATAATCCTGCCATGGCTCCGATCAGGATGAAGTCCAAAGACAGGATCAGGGGATAACTGTTTCTCTGGAGAAGGGGAGAGTTTGAATTATTGACAGTCGAATTGCTAGTCCTATAACTGACTTGGGAGAGAGGAATCTAATGGGGTTCTGTGCCTTACCATGTTACAAAAGAAAATCATTGACTTCCTTCTGCTCTCCTAGAAGGAATGATGAGCTCAATATCTGTCTAAACTCTGGAACCTCAAGACTGACTGGGCTGGAGGACAATCTGGAGTGAATGTTAAAGTCTGATACTCAAACTCACTCACATCCAACCACTCCCAGTCACACAGTGCATGGGACTTTGTTGGTAAAACCTTGTTGTTGCTCTCTGGATTGGTTAGGGTTTATTTCTGATCAATAATTTGTTGTTTCTTTTCCCAATTGTCTCCCACAGTAAATTTGCTAGCAGTTACAGTCCTTTCCAGGCAAAACTGTGGTGTTTCCCCTTGCACTACTCGTTACCTGGTGTTTATGGCAGCTGCCGATCTGATGGTCATTATTACTGAGGTTATACTGTGGAGATTACCTTTCTATTATGACCCACAGTCTTTCCTGAACATCACTCCTGTGTGCAGTGTTATTGGGGCACTGTATCGTGCAGCCACGGACTGCTCTGTCTGGTTCACCGTCACTTTCTCCTTTGACCGATTTGTGACCATTTGTTGTCAGAAGCTGAGAACAAAATATTGCACTGAGAAAGCTGCGACTGTGGTTCTGGCAACAACCTGCACCCTGTTCTGTCTGAAAAACATCCCCTTCTATTTTGAATATGAGCCTGTGAGGATAATCAACAATGTGCCATTCTACTGTAAAACAAAGCTAAGCTACTTCACTGAGACTTGGTGGGTGGTATTAGATTGGCTCGATACAGTTTTAACCCCTTTACTGCCATTCGCTTTAATTCTGTTGCTCAATACTCTGACAGTCAGACACATTTTATTGACCAGTCGAGTCCGGAAGAGGTTGAAGGGTGAGAGCAAAGGAGAGAATCACAGAGACCCAGAGATGGAGAGCAGAAGGAAGGCTGTGATTTTGCTCTTCACCATCTCTGGGAGCTTCATCTTCCTGTGGTTAATCTATGTTGTGTATTTCTTATATTATATTATTCAAGGACTCAATCCTGTTGGTTACTCGTCTTTTCTAGATCACTTCAGTGCAGTTGGTTACATGCTGCGGAACCTAAGCTGTTGCACAAACACATTTATTTATGCAGCAACATTGTCTCAGTTCAGAGCGAAGATCAGGAACACAGTAAAATACCTGGTTACACGGATTCCTTGTGTTGTGAATAAATAAAAATCCTTCATGAAAACCACAAGAGAGTCCTACTGTTTCCAAATCATGAAATTATTTTGTTTTGTTCACTCGTGGGATGTGGGTATCACTGACTGAGTCTGTAGTTATTCCCCATGCCGAATTGCCCCTGAGAAGGTACTGCTGAGCTGCCTTTAACACTGATGGAATAACAATATATTTCTAAATCAGGATGGTGAGTGATTCAGAGGGGAATTTGAAGGGGGTAATGTTCCCATCTATCTGCTGCCCTTGTCCTTCGAGGTGGAAGCGCTCGTGGGTTTGGAAGGTGCTGTGTGAGGATCTTTGGTGAATTTCTGCAGTGCACCATGTAGAAGGTAAACACTCTACTACTGAGTGTCAGTGATGGAGGGAGGGGATGTCTGGGGATGTGATGCCAACCAAGCGGCTGCTTCATCCTGGATGGTTTTTTTCTGGTGGCAGTTGGAGTGGGAGGAGTGACAGCGATGACCAGAGGCCCGACAGGAAGGTCAATTTAAACAGATATAAAGGTTTACCTCTTGTATAGGCGGAGCGTACACTGAGCACGAGCAGACACGGGACTGCTGGTTAAGGAAGGCTTTATATTTGGGCAGTTGCTTTCCCCCAAACAGTACTCGGGAATGTCTCCAAACCGTCTTCCTCCTCTCACCAAAACAAAAGGGCTCTGTGCCCCAATTGGGAAGTTGACTGGTTTCAGTATTTTCCTTTAGTTTCTCAGTAGTCTCGGGAATTTAGAACAGTGGGAATGGAGGTTTGGGCAGTTGAATGTCCCTCTTGTAGAATGTGGGAGGTAAGGGTCACCACGAGTGTCCCTGCGAACTGCATCTGTGGGAAGTGCCCCCAACTCCAGCTGCTCAAAAACAGCGTTAAAGAACTGCTGCCCCCGAATGAATTGATTCCCACAGGTGAGGTGGGACTGACTACCTTTAATATCAAGGCCACATTTGTTTGAGGTTTGAAATGTTGCTACAAGTAACTCACCTCCTGACTCCCCAAAGCCTGTCCACCATCTACAGAGCACAAGTCAAGAGTGTGACAGAATGCTCCCCACTTGTCTGGATGACTGCAACTCCAACAACAGCGAGTAAGTTTGATACCATCCAGGACAAAGCAGCTGCTTAGTTGGCACCACATCCACAAACACCCACTCCCCTCCACCACTGTTTCTCAGCAGCAGCAGTGTGGACCATCTCCAACATGAACTGCAGAAATTCACCAAAGGTCCTCAGACAGCATCTTCCTAACCCACAAACTCTACCATCCAGAAGGACAAGTGCAGCAGATAGATGAGAATGTTAACAAGACAAGGACAAATTCTGTCCCAAAATTGCAAACGTAGATCGTACACTCCAAGCTGAGGTAATAAATGAGAAATTAAGATTTGCTTTATGGGTGATGAATAAGATGGGAGAAAGTGAGGACTGTAGATGCTGGAGATCAGAGCTGAAAAGGTCTTGCTGGAAAAACGCAGCAGGTCAGGCAGCATCCAAGGAACAGGAGAATCGACGTTTCGGGCACGATTTCACTGCTCGTTGGATGCTGCCTGAACTGCTGTGCTCTTCCAGCACCACTGACCCAGTTTCAAGCATGAGCCCTTCTTCAGGAATGAGGAAAGTGAATATGATGGGACAGCCACAGGGAGAGCTGTGGGAGCAGAGTCCCTGTGTAGATTTAAGAATGAGAGAGTTGGATCCTTGTCGGAGCTAATTACTGCAGATGCTCAGATCTCCACTGAAAACAAAAAATGCTGGAAATCACAGCAGTCAGGCAGCATCCATGGAGAAAGGGCAGGCTAATGCTTTAAGTTTGTCTCCATCAGAGATAGATCCTTGACCAGTTGGGGAATCGAAGATTAAAGGGAAAAGGCAGGAACCTCGCGGTGAGGAATGTTGGATCAGCCACGTTCTCACGAATGGTGGAACAGTCAAGTGGGGCCAAATAAATACTAGGTCCGACGGGAATACTGAGGATCAAAGGGAGCTTGGATCGCTGAAGCTGTTAGCACAGGTAGACATGATGGTTAAGAAGGCGTACGGGATGCTAGTCTTCATTAGCCAGCAATTAGAATATCGAATATAGAACACAGAATCTGAAGAGACCCCAGAATGTTGCTATCTTATAAATGAGGCCCTTCCTGAGGAAATGGAGACCATCACACATTCAGGCGGATGGGAAATGGGCAGCAGGTTATCAAGTTGTATTCCCGGTGGGATGTGGAAAGGAAATGTTGTGGATATAAATTAGCAGGAGGAGGTTATTTGGGAGTAAGGAGAACTCATGTCAAAATCCAAGAACATTTTTATTGGCTTGAACTGTATAAAGATGTCGTCGAATTTTGGAGGACATTTCATATGTGTCAGGAAATTGGAAACTTTCAGGCAGTGATAAAGCCAGCAACTCGAATATCAATTCCCGCATTTGGGGAACATTTTACAAGGGTGTTAATTGATTGGGTAGTGTTGTACCAAAATTAATACAATTCACATTTAGAAGTAAGTAAATTAAATTTATTAAATCAAAACCTATTGGGAGGGGCAGCGTGTTGTGCCCCTAACCGTGGAAATTGACCAGGCCGTCCCTCCTTGAACATCAGGTACAGCAGTTTTTATAGTCTGGATGGTGTGTACAACAAAAGACCGCGAAAGATGATTTCTTGTGTTCTGTACATGCACACACGGAGATTGCCATTGTGTTCTGTAAGTATTTCTTGTTTAGTTTGTTCCTGTTTTCAGTTCCTCCCTTGTGCATGAGTCCTGCTTCAGGAATGAGAACAGTGTGCCAAGCAGGCTAAGATAAAAGGTCGGGAGGAGGGACTTTGGGGAGAGGCGTTGGAAATGCGATAGTTGGAAGGAGGTTAAGGTGAGGGTGATTGGCTGGAGTGGGGGTGGGACGGAGAGGTCAGGATGAAGATAGCAGGTTAGGAAGGTGGTGCTGAGTTCGAGGGTTGGGACTGAGACAAGGTGGGGGGAAGGGAAATGTGGAAACTGAAGTTAACTGGAGGAAACTCCAGTTTCCTCATTTCCCCTTCCCCCACCTTGTCACAGTCCCAGTATGGAGGGAGCCAAGGGTAGGCCTTTACAGCACGGTCAGAGTAATTCTCATTGTAAGGCCTCAGGTAATCAGTCCGAATTGAAGTCCAAATGGTTTTGTACATTTCCCTGTCGTCATGTTCACAACCTCAAGGCTCAGAATATTCCAGAAAGAAACAATCAGTGGGCGGACGGGGTAAGGAGCAGGGAACGGGAACATTTGCTGGTTCCAGCATTCCACCCTCATGTGGAAGTAAAATAAATCGCCCCGTGGGTGTTCCTTCACCCACGGTATTTGTGAGGGTCAGAGCCAGAGGGGTGTATGTTAAAGGATGTAGTGAGGCCGGAACCAACCTTTATAGTTTTGCATGTTATAACCCGTGGTCTCCCAGGTGACCTCATCATTGGCAGCAGAAATGGTCTGGTCAGGGCCTTACATGAATGACCGGGGAGATTCTCTGTCAGACCTAACCCCCGCCCATCCCCCAAATGGATAAATGTGAGGATCTGTTCTGGACCAATCACCATTCCACCGTTTTGGATTTATTCAACGGAATGGGACTCAGGAGAATCACCCCAATAGAGTGTGCAGGGATTCGAGTCCACACCCAGCATTTCGAGATGTTATTTGGCTGTGTGTGCTGATAGAACATGGTGAGGTATGTATTACCATGGAACCCCGCGTCTACTCCGGGGAGCAGTACTGAGGGTGGCACAATTCATTTGGTGCTGCCCCCCAATGGCTACCATGCAAAGGGTGAAGGCAACAATAAACAGGAACATCCCAGAGCTTCCTGAACGGTTACAATGCCCAACCTGTCATCGACTGGTAATGGGTCAAACCATTTGACCAGCTTTTGGTGGACTGGAGTCACGAGTTTAGCAGGCAGGACATCAGGCCAGCGTTTGTCAGAGTCTGCATGGCCTCAGCAAGGGAGGGTTGAAGAGTTCTGTTCATTCACTCCACCATGCCTGAACTTGTGGATGGTCGGGTGTGTGAAATTTCAGTTTAATGCCCAACAGCTGACATGTGGTTTTTACAACTCTTCCAGTGAAATGGGTCCCCAGTTGAAGCCCATCTGGGACGGCACCCAACTCCCCCACCTGGGATCCCCTCCTCAACTACAACCCTTGCCACAGCGTTAGCTGATCAGTTCTGGGTAGGGTAGGACCCGACCCACCTGGTAAATTGGTCAATAATCACAAGACAATCCGTCTTCCAATGGGATTGGGGAAGAGGTCCCATAAAATCCATCTGTAACTGCCCCCAGAGTCCCTTTGGGCGTGGCTGGGGCCCCATTCTAATTTTAATGGGCCAGCCTGGGTTGTACTGGGCACACGTCACACAGCGGTGACAGAATCGAGTGAAATCTCTGCCCATGCCCTTCCACCACCATTGCTTCCCGATGTTGGTTATCATAGCATCACGCCGCCACCTGGGAAATGCCAATGTGTAATTACATCCTGAGAAGGATCCTTTGATTCCCACTTTCAGCTCACCCCAGCCTCTCTGACTCTCACTGTGTCTGTGTCTGACCCCATTGTGTTCAAAGTGATACAATGCCACCCCCTGTTGGCCTCCCTCTGCCACTGCACAAGAGCAGGTTTTTTTTTGTGTCGGGACAATTTGCTCCTGTCCCTGTCCATTCCATTGTCTGTAAACTGCAGGCCCTGTTCCCTGTCCAAATTAATTCCAGCAATAACAACCCTCCCGGCCCTGACTTTACCCCCTCATATTTTATGCCCCCATCTTGCAGTGCCCACTATTTTACGTCTCTCACTTTTGCCCTCCACAATCCCACCGCCAACAATTTTGCCCCCTGCCAATTGTGCCCAGAGCTGGGGGAGTCAAAAATGGGAGGTGGGGGGAATATATTTTCTCTCATTTTGTCCCGCTCCATTTTCTTTGTTCCTCCCCAATTTTTTGAATCTGCCCCAATTGAGCAACTTCCTCCCCCACAGACCCCACCCCTGGTTTTCTGCTCTGGCATTTTTGCCCATCCCCAGAGTTATTATCCCCACCCAACTCTTGCACTTTCCCCCAAACATTTTGCCCCCCACCACCTTGTCCTGGTCTAATTGCCCTTCCTCCATACTGCCCCCACTGCCATTCCTACCTGCATCCCCCCACTGGATATAAAAGCCCCCTCTGTGTCTCCATCGTGTACAATAACCATCTGCCCTCCCCTCCCCACTTCACTGGGCCCTCGCCCCTGGGCTGTAGGGGGTGAGGCACGGGGAGGATGCACACTGACTGACTGGCCTATAAACTGTGTGCTTTTTCATGCACAGCAAGATCCCATGCTCCCACTCCACCCTCCTCAGTGAGAAAGGGGCTTTCTCTCCCCCACCTCCACTCACCATTGGAACAGCAATGGGAGAGACAGGGAACAGCAAGATCCCACTGTGATAACAGCATGTGCAGCACCAAGTGCTGCTGAGTTCAAATCTACCCTGGGACAGGAACAGCAGGACAAAGGGAGGGAGGGACAGATAGGGAGGGGGAGAGAAAGCGAGTGAAATAAGGGACAGAGAGAAAGGGAGTAGAGAAAGCGAGTGTGATGAGGGACAGAGACTGAGGGAGGGGCACAAAGCGAGCCAAGGACAGAGAAAGATCCCAGGGAGAGACAGAAGGACAGAGATGGGGAGAGAGGGAGAGGCACAGTGTGAAACCAGGGAAAGAGAGAGAGAAACAACCAGGCAGAGAGAACAAAGGACAGAGAAAGATCTCAGGGAACGAAACTCTCAGGGAGAGAAACAGGGGACAGACAGGAGAGCGTGTAAAACCCAGGGAGAGAACAGGACAGAGAGAACAAAACACTTAGGGAGGGGTAGACAGGGCAGAGAGTGACAGAGACAGAGAGAGAGAGAGAGAAGCCAGAGAGAGGGAGAGAATGAGGGAAGAGCAGCCACAGGAGAGAGATACAACAGACAGCTAGTGAAAGAGAGGGGGGTTGATGGTATGAAGCAAATAGAATGATCATCAGGCAGGAACAACAAGATCCCGCAGGGTTGACATAGAGAGGGGTGTGGGGAGTGGTTAGCAGGGAGGTTGGAGATTGAACAATTCAACACTTCCAGGAAAGAGGGAGGATCCAGAGAGTTGTAGGAAGGGAATCTACAGGGGAATGTGAACAGGGAGGAGATGTGAAGGATGGGGATTGAAGGAAAGATGTGGGACAGACAGAGACAGAGAGAGTGAGCTGGGGACACAAAGGGAGAGGTGGGAGCTGGACAGCGAGAGGGAGGCAGTGACATCTGTGCGATCAGACTGTGCAGCAGCTCCCCCTCCATCTTTCTGCCCCTTTGCCCCCAGCCCAGAACTTGTCCCTTGTGATAAATATCCTACAGAGATGGCCTGAACCCCACAATTCTAATGCCTGTGTGTGTGTGTGTAAATGAACAAGGAGACAGGCCAGTTTCTGATTGTTCTCTCCCTCTCGCTGAATGTTTCTGGCTCTTGTCTGACGATTCCAGGCGGCAGAAATGATTTGATTCTCTCAGTCTCTGCACCGTCCTGAGGTTCAGCTCCCAGATCCAATCTCCTCCTCTGGAACTGACAGAGACAAATAAAAATTGATTTGAAATAAAATCCAACAGTGGTACTAAAAGCACAGCAAGATCCCAGTGCTCTTTGGCCTTCCACAATCTCTCACTTTACTGTGATACTGGTTCAGTTTAATTATTGCATCATTAATGCATTGCATCACATCACAGCAACATCGAAACACAAAGAAATCACAATAGACCAGTTAACCAGAGGCTAGAAATACACATAGCAAGATCCCACTGCAGCAGTGTGATATAAGACAGATCGTGTGTGTCACTCGCGTTGGTTAAGGGTTCCATTCTGTCTCCAGGACAACAGAGGGACCAACACAACTGTTCAACAAATTCCCAACACTTGTCCCTCTGTTCCCCTCTCTCTGTCACCCCCTCACTCTCTCTCCATCTCTGATACCTCTATCTGTTACTCCCCCTCTCCGTGTTCCTTCTCTCTCTCTCTCTCTGTTCCTCCTAGCTTACTCTCCGTCTCTGAGATCTCTCTTTGTGTATTTCTCTCTAATTTAATCCTGTACACTGTAATGCTTATTCCTCTCGACATTAAATAACGATGGCTCATTTATCATCCTATCCTCTCTATGACCCAAATTCCTCTGACATTGTGACAAGACTTTACAGAGGGTCAGATATTTTGGGTATTATTTCCCTCCTTGGGAGTCCTGCCTCACAGATCCTGGAGGTTAACCTGTTTGTGTCACAATCCCAAAACCCCGGTTACTTTAAACCCAGGCTTCAAACCCATTTTAAAAACGACAGGGCCACAATCTGACAGGACACAATTAACCAGAGGGCCCTACAAACCAGGCCTCCACACTCCCCCCACCCCCCCTGTGGAGAATAAACCTCGGGGTTATAAACAGGCCACCTCTCACCTGGGCCCCACAGGCTGCAGCCTGGCAACCAGGCCTCAGGCCTCAGGCCCGTGCTCCCCTCTGGAGGTTGCTCTTGTCCAAGGCTTTCCTGGTCCCAGGCATTTTGGATCTTCACTTTCCAGCTTTCCCAACAAAGGTTCCTTGGGATAAAAAGGAGAAAAGATAATTTAGGGAGGTCGGGGCAGTGAGCGAGAGCACTTTGATGCAGAGTTACACAGCAAGATCCCAGTTTTAAGACCGGCCCCTGCACCCCCCCATAACTCATCCCCAGTACATTGCAGACTGTCACAACAACATCAAAATACAAACAAATCAGAAGACAGCAATTAACCAAAACAAACACATGCACCAAACAGGGAGAGCTGCTTGTTCTCAACAGCGACAGAGAAAACAGCTCATTTGAAGAATAAATCTAAATAATTCTTGTCCACATTTATTCTCACTGAATGGTTTGTGGACTCCACCCCTGCAATCACTGACACATTGTAACGTCTGTCAGTCTGCTCCCTGGGGTGCTCTCTGTGTCATTGAGATGTTAATTCCCAGCACAAGAGCCTTGTTTGATCTTGCTGCCCACTGAGATGTTAATTCTGGGAGAGGAAAGTGTTACTGTTCCTGGTTTGTTCAACTCTGTTTGAAGCCTTGTTAGTTGTGCCAGTGCAGTTTGAAAATGTCTAACATTGGTACCAACCTAGTGTCTTAGAGCCAGCCTTCAGATCCCCTGACACACACAGGTCTGGGAAGAGAGGGGGATATTTGCTGAGGATCTCTCGGAACTTTCCTGCTGTACCTGTAGTTTCCAAACTCTAACTCACTGTCTCTACCCCTGTCTACCTGTTTGTTTCTCTCTCTCTCTCTCTCTCTCTCACTGTCTCTCTTTTCTCTGTCCCTGTCTGTCTCTCCCTGCTCTGCTCTACATGCAGCCATTTCCAACTTGACCTTCAATCTTTTATTTCCTTTCCTTTTCTCTAATATATCGGCAGAGTTTGGGAATTTCAAACATCAATCACATGCCAGCTGCTCAACACCCACATTTCCCCCTCTCTGCTACACCCCACACACACACACACACACACACACACACACACACTACTGGGAAGATAGGGGGACCATATGCAAGTTTGGTCAAGGGGGAAGTGTCAGTGATGGTCTGAGTCCATGTAACATCACTGAAATGTCTGGGGGTGTGTGTGTGTATGTGTGTGTCTGTCCATCTGAGTGCACAGTTTCAGTGTCAATGTTGTCACTCCATCATGTGACTGTGTGTAAATCACGTCTTATGTCCCTGTCCCAGTAATGATCCACAAACCATACACCTCATTCACCCACTCTCACACGTGTACACACGCACAGCCTGGCACACTACATTCAGTCCTTGACACACACACTCTCTCTCTCTCACACACACACACGTCCCATTAGATATCCACACTGATGTGCACACTTACACACACAGGCACTCACAATCCAAGACTCCCACTCTTACAGACAAATGCATACTCGAACAATTTCTCATACACTATGACAATCACACATACACTCTCACACACACACTCACTGTCTCTCATATGCACACACTCACTGACACACAGACATACACAGACTCACTGTCTCTCACACTCACTGACACACTCACTCTCGCACTCTTGCTCACTCATGCTCACACTCACACACTTACATACTCACTCTCACACACGTTGTCTCACATATACTCTCACACATACATTCTCACGCTCTCGCACACATACACTCACATTCTCTCGAATACTTGCACACCCTTTCTCTCTCAATTGCACACACTGTCTCTCTCACCCTACATTCTTTCCCTCGCACATGCACATTCTCTTTCTCACTTGCAGACACTTTGTCTCTCACATGTGCACACCATCTCAAAGCGCACACACTCTTTCTCACTTGTGTACACTCTTGTTCTCTCTCATACACACTTTCTCTCTCTCACACACACACACACACACTCTCACAAACACCCTTTCCCTCGCACACATGCAAACTCTGTGTTACACATAAATTCTCTCCGTCTTGCATGCACACTTTCTCTCACACACGCACACTCTTGCACTTGAACATGCGTGCACTTTTTCACACACGTGCACACTCTTTTTCTCACACACGTTCACACTCTTTCTCTTGTGCACGTTCACAGCTTCACACACGTTCACACTCTGTCTCGCACATTATCTTTCTTACTCTCACACACTCTTTATCTTTCACATGTGCTCACACTCTCTTTCTCACTTGCGTACACCCTTTGTCTCTCTCACACACACTTTCATGCTCATGCTTTCTTTCTCTCCCAAGCGCGCACACCTTCAATGAGCTGTCTCTATTTTCTGCAAAGGGAATTCACATTTTGATGATGCATTAATGCAGCACAGAAAACAGCTTTTGAGACATTCCTCACTGTGACAGGAATTCAGCCCCAATCTGAAACTTGGAGAGATGTAACAGAACAGAAATGACCCAGCAGCTTTCTCTGTTCCTCTCCCAATGTAACATTTGACTGGTTAGTTTATCTTGTCTTCAGTCTATTATCCAACAAGCATCCCTTCACATCTCCCATTATTTCAGTTCTACTGCCATTTCACCAGACTCCCCACATCGAAACCATCCCCATCTAAATCTCCAGGTCAAGATAGAGAGTGGCATTAGATACAGAGTAAAGCTCCCACTACACTGAAATGTTTCATATTTCCTGCCCACATTCAGCATGGGGTTAGATATTGATTAAGTCACCCACTTCCCTCATCCTGCCCTCATCAAACACACTCAGGGCAGCTCCATGACTGGGTTAGATAGAGAGTATGTGTCACTCCACACTTTCTCCATTTGAATGTCCCAGAGTTGGGGTAGAACAGAGTTAGATACAGAGAAAAATTCCCTCTACACTGTGCATTCAAACACTCCCAGGCAGTGACAGCACTGAGATTAGACACAGAGCAAAGATTCCCAGGACAGGGACAGCACTGGTTAGATACAGAGTAAATCTCCCTCTACACTGTTCCCCCATCAGACACTCCCAGGACATGGACTGCACGGGGTTAGATACAGAGTAAAGCACCATCGACACTGTGCCCCCATCAAACACTCCCAGGTCACGGGCAGCATGGTGTCAGATACAGAGTAAATCTCCCTCTCGACTGACCTATCAAACATTCCTCGCTCAGTGACAGCACAGGGTTAGCTACAGAGTAAATCTCACTCTACACTGTCCTATCAAACACTCCCAGGGCTCGGACAGCCAGTGTTAGATATAGGGTAAATCTCTCTCTCGACTGTCCCATCAAACATTCCTCGCTCAGTGACAGCCAGTGTTAGCTACAGAGTAAATCTCACTCTGCACTGTTCCCCCATCAAACACTCCCAGGATAGGGACAGAATGGGGTTAGATACAGAGTAAATCACCCTCTACACTGTTCACCCATCAAACACTCCCAGGGCTGGAACAGCCCGTGTTAGCTACAGAGTAAATATGCCTCTGGACTGTCACATCAAACACTCCCAGGTAAGGGGCAGCATGGTGTCAGATACAGGGTAAATCTCCCTTTCGACTGTCCCATCAAATATTCCTCATTCAGTGACAGCACAGGGTTAGCTACAGAGTAAATCTCACTCTACACTGTCCCATCAAATACTCCCAGGACAGGGAACACATGGGGTTAGGTACAAAGAGGTTTGTGTGCGTGGGAGATCTTCATCCACCCAGATAGTCCCATCAATTACACAGGGAGATTGATGGACTGGGTGAATGGGCAAACTGTGTTAGATGGGGTTCAGTGCAATCATGTGGTTATCAGGTTGGAGTACATAGAGGGAGCAGAATGGAGGGTTACAAGAACGATCTTGGGCCTTGGGATTACATTCTGAGGAGAGATTGAGGCCGGTTTCCTGTCGCACTGAGAAGGTTAAGGGATGATCTGATCAATATCTTCAAGATATGAACAGTACCAGACAGGGTCGATCAAGATCAATGATTCCCACTGGTTGGAGATTCTAGAAGGAAAGGGAACAGAGTCTGGGAATGTGGGCCCAGAGCGTTCAGGAGGGATGTTAGGAAGCACTTTGACACACAAAGGGTGGGAGAGGTGTGGAACTCTCTTCCGCAAACAGCAGTGGATGATGGATCAGTTGTTCAGGTTAAATCTGACACACTGTTCCCATCAACACTCTCAGGACAGGGACTGTATGTGGTATAGGTAGACTCCAAGAATCCCTACAGTGTGGAAACAGGCTTTCCGGCCCAACAAGTACACACCGACCCTCCGACGAGTAACCCACCCAGACCCATTCCCCTACCCTATTATCCAGAATTATCCCTGACTTATGCACTTAATCAAAACATCCCTCAACGCTGTGGGCAATTTAGCATGACCATTTCACCCTGACCTGCGCACCTTTGGAGTGTACGAGGAAACCGGACCACCGGGAGGAAACCCACGTAGACACAGGGAGAATGTGCAAACTCCACACAGACAGTTGCCAGAGGTTGGAATCGAACCCAGGTCCCTGGCGCTGTGAGGCAGCAGTGCCAAACACTGAGCCACCCTGCCACCCCTCAGCAGTAAAGCTCCCTTTAGTGTATCCCCATCAAACACTTCCAGGGAAGGAATTACAAACAGAATAAATCTCCTTCTACCCTGCCCCCATCATTCCCTCCCTGGTTGGGTAAAGCATTGAGTTTGATACAGAGTAAAGCTCCCTCGATGAGATCACAATCAAAACATTTAACGGCAGGTATAATCTGATGAGAGATGCTGATTGAAACTTGGGCCCGCCTCTCTCCATCTTACACACACACAAAACAAAAATGGAAGAATTCCACATATTCAACACCAATTTCTTTGTTCTGATTCTGTTCTAATCTCCTGTGCCATGTCCTGCTCCAAAACACCGCGTCTAATTCCAGTCCGGAGTGTGATACAGGAGCCTCTCAGTGTCAGAGGGAGGTGAGTCTTGAGCCTGACTCAAGTGTGTGAATGTTCTGTGTTCATCTGACATCCAGGGATTCTTCAATGGAGCTTTCATATTTGGAAATCCCAATATATTTGGTCATTCCGTGTCCCTGTGTAAACTGTGTGGCGAGTGTGTGTGTGTGTGTTCCCACCAGGGCCTTGCATTATTGGATGAAATATGTCTTTAAACCAAGACTTATTAAACATTCAACAATATTTTTCAGTTCCTTGTACACAAGTCGCAGAAAGCCAATGTGATGATGTCACCCAATTGTAGAAGAGTTTTTGAGACATGTTCCCTTCTCTTGCGCTGACAGATTTCCTGATCCATAACTGAATCCTTCTCTGTTCCTGCCCCCAGACAAGCATCGTACCTTTTAGTCTGGATTGTCCCTCCTCAGTCTGAGATTCAAATACCATCACTGCCCATCTCACTGTATTCCATCTGCAGGAGGCTGAGAGATGATCACGGACAAACTGTGAGGGGGCTGTTTTAATCCACAATACCAGGACGGAAGATTTCGAAGATGTCAATCATCTTAGGTATGTTGATGGCAGCCATTTCATGTGAGCTCAACGCTGACATTGACTTTATTATCAGGGAGAGGCTGGAAAGAGTGGGGACTTGGGGAGTGCATGTGTATCTGAGTGCAGTATAGGTTCACCAGAATGATAGCTGAACAGAAAGGGGTCACTGGGAAGGGTGGGAAATGACCCAAACCCAGGGTTGTCTCCCTGGGATTTAGGAGGATCAGAAGGAATGAAAGTTTTTGAGACAATATTGGAAACTGCTGGGATGGAGAAAGAGAAAGGCAAATCAACAAATCAAAACAAAGCTGTGCGCAAGTGTGATTCCGATCTGTGCTTGGGAATTGAATAAAAGGGGATGTGCCTGGTGTAATATATCTCATTGAAGTGGGCCTTGAGCCTGAAAATACCGAGATTTTCATTCCTTGCTGTGACCTGCATTCTTGAAAATGTATTCTGACTTTTTGACAAAAGTGTATAATAAATAAAGGTAACCATTAGCAAATGCTCCTGGAATCAGTTGTAGGAAAAGGCTAGAATTGATTGGTGTAGATGGGCTAACTAAACCTTTACAGCAGTGTCATCCAGTATGACTGAAACAGTCCTGTTCATAAGTAAACCTCCGGCTGACAAACCTATTTCATTGTTGTAGCGAAGAGCATCGGGAAACAGACAATGCAGGCAAGGGTAGGCTATTCGGCCCATTGAGCCTGCTCAACCATTCAATATGGTGATGAACGATGCTTTATCTCAATATCATGGTCCCACTGTTGGCCCTTGACACCATGAATCCAGAAATCAATCTGTTCATGTCTTAAGTAGATTCAGTGAATTAGCTCCACAGCTTTATGTGGTGGAGAATTCCACAGGGTCAGCATTCTCTGAGTGAAGACCTCAGTTCCCACCTTTATTCCCACCTCAGTTTGACATGATCTGCCATCGATACTGATGAAATGGAAAGCATTTTCTGTGGGTTTTCTGGCATCACTAACTGGGTTCCTTCACCTTCCTGCCATTGAAATATTCTGGAATATGAGGAAGGATGGAACAGGAAATTCAGGATCACAGGAAGGACGATCAGAACTCGGCCCTTTGGATCATTGAGTCTGATCCACTGTTCAATAAAATCATGGTTGATCTGATCATCCTCAATTGTACTTTCCTGCATTTTCTCGATAACTCTCGATTCTCTTCCTGATTAAAAATCTGTCTCCCTCAGCCTTGGATATACTTACAGACCTAACATTGACAGCCCACTGTGGTAAAGAATCATACACACTCACTCCCCTCTGAGACAAGAAATTCTTCCTCATCTCTGTCTTTAATGTATAATGTGATTCTGAGATAATGCCATCAGTTCATGGACTCGCCCACGAGGGGAAATAACTTCTCCATCTCCAACCGGGCAAGACCTCGAAGAATCTTAGTTTTTCCATGATGTTGTCTCTGATTTGTCTAAAATCCAATGACCACAGGCCCAAACTCATCAATCTCTTCTCATTGGACAATCGCTCCATCCCGAGTATCAGCCAAGTGAAACTCTTCTGGACTGCCTCCAATGCCAGGATATCTTTCCTGAGATATGGGGTTCAAAACTGTTCGCAATATTCCAGGGACATCCTGACAAGTGCCTTGTACAGTTTTAACAAGACCTCCCTCTTACTACATTCCTTTCCCATAGAAATAAAGGCCACCTGCCCATTGTCCTTCCCTATTACCAATTGAACTTGGCTGCTTCTGTTTCTGTAAAACATGCCAGCCGTCTCCTGAATCCTTCTGTGCTGCAACTTTCTGCAGGCTCTCGCTGTTTCAATAACATTCAGCCCCTTTATTCCATCTATCAAAAAGGGGAATGGCCATGTCCTTGATCAAAGGTGGTTATGAATTTGAAGACACGTACTGTACCTTTAAGAGAGAATGAATGCTGTTCTGAACTGAGAGCTGACTAGTACCTGTGATGATGAGGTAGCAGTCTCAGAGTGTACAGGAAAATTGAAAATATGTAATGTTTGGCTATGAAATGTATACCTGCGTTGGTTGCTGTTATGACAACAATTCAAATTTAAACAACCAGATCAAATTATGCCCCAAGATTCTAAAACGCAGTCAATTGACCTTATTGTTTTGCCAAGCCAAACCAATGAAATGATCCGATGTTGGGAATATGAAAAAGGCAGGTATGTTGAAAATTGCAACTGGCATCAACACAGATCCAAAAATTAGGAAATATTCTCTAGTAAAGGTGCCTTTTCATATGAAAATATATTCACAGTAAAAAGGAAGAAGACAGACACCGAAGCTAAAACCTTTTGTCAGGTTTTGAAATGAAGTTAATGTAATTTTACTAACTGTTTTATTGGAAGAGTATAGTATTATAGAGTGAGTGAAAGATAATACGCAGTTAAGAGGAATGGGGTCTTACAGGTGTGAATAAGTATTGTTTAATGTTAACTTTAAGAGTTGAAAAAATAAATTGATGTTATTTTCTTTAATTGGTAGAATTTGGGGAGTTCTCTGTCATTCATATTTAAACAAATTATGAGGCGAGGTGAGGTTTTCTGGGTGTTTGGTTTAATTAACAGAGGATTCACTGCTGTGTTATAGCAAGCTTCACTCAGCTTTGTCTCAAACATAGACCATGGCAGGAGTAGGCCACTCAGCCCTTCGAACATGATCTGCCATTCAATATGATCTTGCCTGATCCTCTCTCTCAATGCCATATTCCCGCTTTCACTCTATACATCTTGATGCCATTAAATCACAACATTTATCCATCTGTTCCTCAAATGTTCTCAGTGGCCTGGCCCCTACCCTTTTCGGTGGAAGAGAACACCGCAGGTTGACCATCCTCTGAATGAAGAAATGTACTCCTGTCATGTAAAGTTCTCCTCCTCACTATTCACCACCCCACCAATTCTTGTCTCATCTGTCAACATACTGATCAACCCTAGTACAATAATGTTTAAATCATTTGGTAAAACAGGAACAGTCCGGATCACAACACTGATCCCGGTAAGAGCCATGACTTCAAATTGCTCTAAAAAAATCATTGAATAAATAATCTAACAGAATGTAGAATCTAATGAAGTGCTGTATTAATGTTGAATGTTGGCTTGAGGTTTGAACAAATTACTTCAATCAACTTTGTGAAGGGATGCATTATTCCATTCTTCATCTCTTCTCTGAATTTCCTCTGGGTAACTGCATAAATAAAGGTGTTTGTGCAGCAACTCAGGAACTGGAGCATGAAGCCAATCTCTCTTACAAATGTTGGCAGAGGGACTGGGTATCCCAAGTAATCAAATTGTTTCAATATAGAACAAACAATGAACACCACCTATAATGTGATGAAATTACCAGATTTAATAAATAACAGAATCATGGATTTCCTTTGACTCCCCATCTCTGGGTCACGAGCACTGTCCCCAGTCGTCTGAGCCCAGAGTCTCCTGCGAGCTCTGTTGGCTAATATAATGTTTCTGACTGTCACTTTATTTAACAATACAATCAAAATAAATGGAATGAATGGTGTTATTATGTAATGCATTAATTCAATAATGTCCCAGACAATTGAAAAACTTACATTTTGATGTACTCTACAAAACCATGGACTATTAGAAAGTCAATATCAATTACTATACATAAAATACCATAAATGTTTTTCAAACAACTCAGCACAGTCACTATTCCTAAAACGACACCCGCTGTTTTCTTGGTGCAATGTTTACTTCTCAGCTTTTGGCACCAGATTGCCACAAACCGATCAAAGGTGAATGTGACCGTGAATCAGACAGAGCAGTCTATGGAAGTATAAAATGGAACAGCATGGATGTTGCAACTACATACGAAAATCACAAACAGGAACTCCCCCCAATAATGTCACTTCACAAACTTGAAAGAAAGAAAATTGTATAAGGATCCAACAGCAGTACAGCTCAACTGCAGACTTTTGAAGATCAACTCTGGACAACTCTGGACATGTCCAAATTCAGACCACGGGTTGATTGAAATCCTGGACAGATCTCACCATTAATCAGGTAAGGGCGAAGTTAGGTCATAGCCTTACACCTGCTCACTTGAAAGATCTTAATAAAGTTTAATTTATTGTTTCAGTACATGATTTTCTGTGAGATTCCTTACTAAGTAGCCAAATGAAAGATGAATTGTGCTGAGATTAGACACAAAACATGGATTAATGAAACATGACGAAAAGAAAATAAATGCTTTTCAGTAAAAGGAGTAACTTTGTAAATTGGAGCCGCATTTCCTATCAAGAGAGAAATGTTGGAACAGAAACGAGCCAGAGACTTCGATGTTTTGATCCATTCCAGTCGGTCATGAGTACATCTTATGAATTGCTCATTACTTTTTCTTTAAACCCATTCCCAGAGGAAACCATTTGAATGGCAATTTTGAAAGAATCAAAGAGAAAAACAGCATGAAATATACTGAGACAGCAGAAAAGAAGAGAAGAGAAGAGAAGAGAAGAGAAAAGGGGAGGGAGGGGAGGGGATTGCCCACAAAATCTTCACCTTGAGCATAAAACTAAGAGGCATGATTTCTCTTTCATAAATAATAACTATTTTGATTATTCTGATCAAGGACTGGTCGGTTCTGTCCTTGAGAGATTGAGAAAACTTCCATTATTTAGAGGAGGGAGAATTCATCAGATCAGAAAATCAGTTCCGATGGAGCCTAATTAGAACCACAAACATAAGCAATGAAATCAACAACTATTGCAAGGGGAATTTGTACATGAGCAGGACATGTCCTGACCAGTTAACCCTATCCTTTCTCGTCAACCTCAAATATTGGTCCAAACTGGCACAATAATAAAATAGTCTATGTCCAACAATTCAACAGTGCGAAATAAGAAACAATATTGCACAGAAATTATAATGGGGGAGTTTAATTGTCAGTATATAAACAGATCCACTGTTGGTATTATTCAATGGGGATGCTCAATGAGGCGACAGTCACTAATTTCCCCACTGGCAACATCCTAGGGTCATTGACTAGAAACTTAACTGAACTATCCACATAAGTCCTCTGGTTTATTTTAGCATCTCGTGGAATGCGAGTGTCTCTGGGTGTGGAAGCATTTATTTCCCATCCCTTGTTATTGTCCAGAAGATGGGGGTGAGCCGCCTTCTTAATCACTGCAGTCCATGTGCTGTAGGTAGATGAACATTACCAACAGCAAGTCAGAAGCTGGGAAAACTGCACTAAGTAACTCAACTCCTGACTCCACAAAGCCTGTCTAGCATCAGCAAAGCAAAAGTCAGGAGTGTAAGGGAATCTCCCCACTTGCCTGGATGGGTGCAGCTCCAACAACACTCAGGGAAGCTTGACACATCCAGAGAAAAGAAACTCACTTGATTGGCAACACATTCGCACCCACCCAACCCCTCCACCATCGGTTGTGTGTGCCATCTAGAGGATGCACAGTTTAACGTTCAACACGTTTATAATTTAAAAACAAGGGTTGGGCATTAAAACAGGGATTATTTTTTTCTGTCATAGATGTGAGTCTTTGGAAGTAGATGCAGAATTAAAAGTGAACAACAGAGAGAAAAGATGAAGGTACCTATACAGAAACTAGTATCGAAATGTCCATAAGTGTGTGAAACGGAACAGTGGCACATGCTGGAATACATAACCCTAAGAGCAAGAGGCAGAAGTTAGATATTTTTAAAACTTTCTTCTGTCTGTATTCTTGTAAGAAAGTGTAAATACTGATCGAAATAATAGGGATTAAAGGCACTAAACTGACTTTTAAAAAATATTCAATTAATACTCATAAAGAAAAAACTCTGGATAAATTAAACAGTAGAACCGTTGGTAAATCATTTGGTTCTTTTGGTCTACATCCAGGATTTCGATGGAAAGGGAAACAGAGAGGGTGGATGCAATGCTTTTGACCTTCCTGTGTAATCTACCTCAGTGCTTTTCAACTGGTGTATCACAGCACACTGGTGTGTAGTGACAAGGTGAACAGTGTGCTGTGGAACGTTTGGGAGGCAGCGCTGCTTTACCTGGGCATTGAGTCAGTCTTCGTGTTTCCCATCTCCTCCAGAGCCTCAGTGTGTATTATTGAAGGTTGCACCTACTGACAGCAAGCATCCCTTACAACAGAGCAGGCACAATCTCCAGAGACACCCGTGTGCACCCTTCCAATACTGCACTTGGCATTTGAAACACAGTGAATGTGTCTCATTGAAGTGGGCCTTGAATCTGAAAAGGCTGGGAATTATTGACATGGAGTCTATGAGATTTGCTATTTTGATAATTGTTTCCTACTATTTAACAAGAGGATGACAAACAAAGGTAGCCTCAGGCCAATATTGCTGGAAAAAGGAAAAGGCTGGAATCAATTGGTGGGGATGGCTTCACCCAACGTTTCCAGAAGTGGAATTCAACAAGATTGAAAGTGTACTATTTATAACAGGAAACTACTGTCTGAGAAATCTGTTTCATTGTTGTGAGGGGTTACATAAGTGGATTACGAAACATTCAAAAAGTTCCATTGAAGATACCACATTTGGAGTATGGTGCGCAGTTTTGGGCCCCATATCTCAGGCAGGATGTACTGGCCTGGAGCGTGTCCAGAGGATGTTCACAAGAATTTGAGGAATGAAAAGCTTAACAAATCAAGAATGTTTGAGTTTTCTGGGTCGATACTTGATGGAGTTTAGAATGATGGGGGAATGGGGGGGATGTAATTGAAACTTACCAAATAGTGAATGGCCTGGACGTGGTGGACGTTGGGAGGATGTTTCCATTGGTTCAAGAGACTAGGACCCAAGGGCACAGCCTTAGAGTAAATGGAACAGCTTTTAGAACAGAGATAAGGAGACACTTCTTCAGCCAGAAAGTCATGAATCTATGGAATTCACTTTTACAGAAGGCTGTGGAGGCCAGGTCATTGAGTATATTTAAGATGGAGAGAGATAGGTCCCTGATTCTCAAGGTGATGAAGGGTCACAGGGAGAAAGTGGGAGAATGGGGTTGAGAAACTTATCATCCATGATTGAATGGTAGAGCAGACTCAATAGGCTGAATGCCCTAATTTCTGATCCTATGTCTTATAAAATAGACGTGAGAGTCGGCTATTTGGCCCATCAAGCCTGGTCAACATTCAATCCAATGATGATTGATCCTTTGTCATGTTCCTGCTGTCTTCCCTACCCTTGGCACCTTTAGGACCTAGAAATCGATCTGTTCCTGTCATAAGTATGTTCAGTGAATTAGCCCCACAGGTTTACATGGTGGAGAATTCCACAGGGTTAG
Organism: Hemiscyllium ocellatum; assembly: GCF_020745735.1. Taxonomy (NCBI): domain Eukaryota; kingdom Metazoa; phylum Chordata; class Chondrichthyes; order Orectolobiformes; family Hemiscylliidae; genus Hemiscyllium; species Hemiscyllium ocellatum. Next base: position 15,271,199 of record NC_083444.1, read on the forward strand.
CAGTGTCTAAGTGAAGACATTTATTCCCACCTCAGTTCGATATGATCTGCCATCGATATTGATTACACACTTACCGATTTTCTGCCACTACCAACCGGTGTAGTTTGTCATGCTCCTTCACAATCCTGCTCTTGACATATACCGTAGGGTTAGGAAGAATGGAATAGGATATTCAGGAACACAGGAACTAAAATCCAAAAACAGCTTTTTATATCATTGAGATTGCTCCAAGATTCACAGAGATCATGGCTGATCTGATCATCCTCAACTCCACTCTCCTGCCTTTTCCCCATTCACCTCGACTCTCTTCCTGGTTAGAAATCTGTCCATCTCAGCTTTGATTCTACTTAGAAACCCAGGGTCGATGGCTTTCTATGATAAACAATTCCACAGATACACACCGCTCTGAGAGGAGAGACTCCTCCACATCTCCATCTTAAACATGGGACTCCTTATCATGAGGTGATGCCCTCTGGTCAGAGACATTCCTCCAAGGAGAAATAATCTCTCCACATCTACCCTGTTAATACCTGTAAGAGTCTATAAGTCACCACTGATTGGCCTGAAATCCAACTCTTGGGCAAGAGTTTCCCAAACATCTCAACCTCTCCTCATAAGACAGTCACCCCCTTTCCTAATGTCAGCCGAGTGAGCCTTCTCTGGGCTTCCCCCACTGCCAGGATATATTTCCTTCAATATGGGACCCAAAACTCTTCACAGTATTCCAGGGGGTCCTCACCAGTGCTTTGCACAGTTTTAACAAGACTTCCATATTGTGCTACATGGTTCCTTTAGAAATAAATGCCAGCAGCCCATTTGCCTTCCCTATTTCCCGTTGAATTTAGTTGCTTTGTTCTTTGGTGATACACGTACGCTGACTCACGAATCCTGCTGTGAAGCTTTCTTCAGTCTTTCTCCATTGAAATATTATTCAGCCATCTTATTCTTTCCATCCAACTGCGTAGCCTCAGGGTTTCCCCAAACATAATTTACTTAAACTCTTCCAAAACGTCAACATGCCAGGAGAAGGCCACCTGGTTTTTGGAGACTGTTTTACCTTCAATATCATCAGGGGTGATTCTCAATGTGCTGTAACCACTTTCTCCCCATTCATCGTGACACCATTAAATTACAACATTTACGCATCTGTTTCTCGAATTTACTCAGTGACCCAGCCTCTATCATCTTCTATGGGAGAGAATTCCACAGGTTGACCACCCTCTGAGTGAAGAAATGTTTCGTCATCTGAATCCGAATTGGTTTACTCCATATCCCGAGACAGTGACCTCTTGTTCTGAACACCCCGTCCGGGGGAAATATCTCGCCTGCATCCCGTCTGTCTGGCCGTGCTTGAATTTTATCAGTTTCAATCAGCTCCCCTCTTATCCTTCTAAACCCAAGTGAATACCGGTCCAATTGGAACAATCTCTCCTCATCCTGCCATTCCCAGGATCAGCCGAGTGAACTTTGGCTGCGCCCCTCTCTAGCAAATATATCATATTTCAGCTAGAGAGTGCAAACCTACATACAATACTCATGGTGGAGTCTGACAAAAGTCCTGGATAACTGCAGCGAGGCATTCCTACATGTTACACTCACGGCCACTTGGCATGTCTCTAACATCATGTGGACTATTTATCATAGAATGGGGAAAGGGGTTAACGTAGGATGGGATAGAGGGCAGGAGGGAAGGGTGATGAAAAGAGTAAATATACAGGGGAAGATCGGTTACTGTTTCCACAGATCTGGGGAAACAGGAAGTCCGAGGGCAACAACGTTTACATACACTGCCCCCCCAAGACAGAATCACATCTGGTGTCAGGCAATTCCCAGGCTCCAAAGTCACTCAGCTCACCTTCTGTTGTCCCAGTGTGGCTCTCCATAAGCAGAAGTCATCACCATGTTTAATGTTGCTCTGTGACTGGGATCACAGAATCTAGGCAACTCATTCATTTGGGAGGGTGTCCACCCACACCTGCCTTCACCACCTCCCCCCCCCCCCCCCAACTTGTCAAAATATTCATCGTTCCCAGTCTTCCTGCTGCCTTGATATCTGGTCCTTTCCCATTTTTAAAATCTTAAAACACACCCATCATAAGTGAACAGAGACCAGGGCAATTTAAAAACAAGTATCAAATGGCTCATTTTGGTCAGAGGATCACAAAGAGGCAAAGAGCAGACAAATCTAAAGGAGTTACAGCAGAAGGAGGGTTTGAGCAATTTGTGTATTATTGTAGCATCCCTACAGTGTGAAAACAGGCCATTCAGCCCATCCAGTCAAAAGAACCCTCCAAAGAGCATCCAATCCCAACCATATCCAACCCTAATGCTGCATTTCCCGTGGCTAACCCATCTATCCTGCAATTTGGACAATTTAGCATGGCAAATTCGCACATTTGCACATGTTTGGACTGCGGGAGGAAACTGGAGCACCCAGAGTAATCTCATCCTGACATGGGGAGAATGTTCAAATTCCACACAGACAGTTACCTGAGGGTGGAATTAAACCCGGGTAGTTAGTGCTGTAAGGCAGCAGTGCTAACTACTGACCACGGTAGCAGCATCAATCACTGCCATGAAAATAAAAGAGTATTTGCAGTAAATGTATACCACTCTGACACTAAGGATGTTAGGACTGCTGTGCAAGGAGAGATTGGTTCAAATGGGCCTGTATTCATGAAAGGTTAGAAGGATGGCAGGCAGAGAGTCGTTCATGAAGAGAGAGAGAGAGAGAGAGACAGAGAGAGAGACAGAGAGAGAGACAGAGAGAGAGACAGAGAGAGAGGAACTGATTCATGAATATGACTAAACCATGAGGAACCTCGATTAGTTGGATAAAATTGAGAGATTGCCATTGTTTTCAAGCTGTATGAAAAACGTTAATTGGGGGACTTCACGTGGATATTCAAAATTATGAATGTTCTGGAATAATGAATAATTATCATGGATAAACAATATCCCCATTGATGACAAACACATCAACATGATTTAAAACCATTGATGTAAGAAGCAATGGAGACATGAGAAAAAGCCAAGCCTGCAGCTAATCAGTAACATCTGGGTACACTGCCTCTGATGATGGTGAGGACAGATTCCGTGGAGATTGTTCAGGAAGGAGTAGACAGCTGAAAAGGCAAAGTGTGCAGGACAGAAACGCAGTGAACATTCTGAGTCAAGAGAGCATTCCGATTACCATTGAGCATTGGCAGGTAAACATCATCGAATTACTTTGATCAAGTTTGTGAAAGGATACATTATTCCATTTGTCAACTCTTCTCTGAATTTCCTCTGCATAACTGCATAAATAAAGGTGTTTGTGCAGCAACTCAGGAGCTGGAGCATGAAGCCAATCTCACTTACAAATGTTGGCAGAGGAACTGTGTATCCCAAGTAATCAAATCGTTTCAGTATGGAATAAGCAAAGAACACCACCCATAACATGATGAAATTGCCAGATATAATAAATAACATAATCATGGATTTGCTCCGACTCCCCATCTCTGGGTCACTAACACTGTCCCCAGTCGTCTGAACCCAGAGTCTCCTGCGAGCTCTGTTGGCTAATATAATATTTCTGACTGTCAATGTGTTTAACAGTAGAATAAAAATAAATGGAATGAATGGTGTTGTTATGTAATGAATCAATTCAACAATGGCCCAGACAATTGAACGAAGTATATCGTAAGAGACACTACAGAACCATGGGCTATTGGAAAGCCAGTATCTGTTCGAATACAAGAAATACCAGAATATGTTCTTCAAACAACTGAGCACAGTCACTGTTCCTAAAACCACACCTGCTGTTTTCTCAGTGCAATGCTTACTTCTCAGCTTCTGGGAACAGATGGCTACAAACCGATCAAAGGTGAACGACACCGTGAACCAGACAGAGCAGTCTGTGGCAGCATAAAGCAGAATAGCGTGGATGTTGCACAGGGGGACAGACTTCAGGAAAAGAAACTCCCCTCGGTGTGTAATAGGAACTTGTCGTAATATCAAATCGAAGATCACGACCAATAGATCTGCCGCTGCCATAGCCATCAGGTAATGTGTAACACATTTGGAAAGACCACACTTCCCCCGAACCAGGATCAGAATTGTCACCACATTCACTTGACAGAAGAGGGGAAAATAAGAGAGTTTATTGATCAGTTACAATGCAGAAAATTATGTAATTAATTCCTAAATAGATTATTCAATTTTATTGCAACAAACTACAATGTGAAAGTAAATATATTGTTTGACATTTCAATTAGAGGGGATTCTCAATATTTTAGTTGTGGGAGGACAGATACACAGCATAATTTGGTAACTGATAACTATGTGGCTCAAATCACAAAGCAATGAGACAGGTGAAACATAATTACAAAACAAAATTGCAATTTGAATAAATACAGAAGGGATACATTTATAAATTGGAGTGGAAAAGTTTCTCACAAGTATGGAAATATTAGAGTGGAAACATCTCAATCTTTTCATCTTCACAAGTGGGCCATACATATATTGGATCTAGTTTGCAGTTTTGATTGTACAATCATTATTATACTTATCATAGAGAAAATAATCCTTCAAAAGTTTTGAAAACTGCACTTCTTGAGAAAGAAAAACAAGAAAGAAAGCAATAAAGTAATAATCCTTCTTAAAGTGAAGTCAATGATGAAATGTAAGGAGGATCACTAAAAAAGTACTGGCACGAAGATTAAGATCACTCGTGCTTAAATTCCAGTTTTTGAAACAACTTCCCGAGAGTGTAACTTACCTGGGACACCAAAAGCAGCTAAGACCGGGTAGTAAATCTTCTGCATATCATTAATCGCCCACAGAATCTTCAACTTGATCAAAAAACCAAGAGACATGATGTCCCTTTTGTAAACAATGGATGTATCAATGAATGTTGTTCGGGTTTGGTCTGATCTCTCTTTGAAAGATTGAAAAATGATCCCTTATTTATACGGGATGAATGCATCAGAGCAGAAAATCAGTTCCCATGTTAGTTGAGAATGAATTAATTGAGAATACAGCCACCAAACGAAGTAATGAATCAAGAACTATTCCAAAGGGAATTTGTACATGAGCTGTCTATGGCCTGACCAAATTACCCCTATCTGTTCATCCAACCTCCAAGTCTTGTATAAATCTACATCTTAACAGAAAGGTCCATTTCCCAGAAATGTAACAAAAGTACATTTATCAGAAATAAATAATGGGGCACAGGATGATTGGATGTTATAAGATGCAAAGAAAGTTAGGAAAATGCACACTTATTACTCAACAATGGGATTTGAAAGAAAGAACATGGATCATGTCTTTGCAGATTCCTCTCCCCACCTTCCAAACTGTGTGATGGAATTTTCAGAAATGTTGCCAATGATGTTTACCATTTTCAGGGTGTGATAGACAGTTTTTGAATCAGGAAGGAAATCAAGGTTCATATGGAAAAGGCAAGAAAATAGATATGACCATTTTCTTATCAGCCACAGTCTCACTGAATTGTGTAACCTATGCCCAATCTACAAGGCATATGTCAGGAGTGTGATGGAATAGTCCGAGTTGCCTGCAGTTGTGAAGCTGCAGGGAGATTCAAGAAGCTTGACACCATCCAGAACAAAGCAGCCCAGTTAACTGACACCGCATCCACAAGCATCCACTCTCTCCACCACCGATGCTTAGTTGCAGCAGTGTGTACCATCTACAAGATGCATAGTTTAATGTTTAAAATAGTTATCTATTAAAAACAAGATGGTGCCCATTTGAAACAGAGATGAGGTGACATGCTTTCTATCAGAAGGTTGTGACCCTTTAGAATTCCCTTCCTCGAAAGACAGTGTTCAGAGAATGTTTAAGTATTTTCTAAGACAAAAGTGGACTGCTGATGATGACAACATTGAAAAATGATCAGGACTTGGAGAATATAGAGTTGAGTTTAAAATCAGATCAGCCATGACCTTATTGAATGATGCAGCAGGATTGTGGCCTCCTCTTGCTCTTGTTCGTAGATTTTAAAGGATAATCTCTGGCTTTTCTGATGAATAAGTCCTCAATCACCAAAATTAAGGTGTAGTGAACAGCAAAGAAGGTTACCTCCGAGTACAATGGGATCTTGTTCAGATGGGCAAATGAGCTGAGCAATGGTAAATGGAGTTCAATTTAGATAAATGTGAGGTGCTGTACTAAGTATATGAATTGGGAGGCAATGTTGTGGCACTACAGGATATTCATTAGGCCACTTGGAATACTGCGTTCAATTTTGCCCTCTCTGCTAGAAGAAGGATGTTGTGAAATTTAAAAGTAGTCAGAATAGTTTCGCAAGGATGTTGCTAGGTTTTGGAGCATTTGAGCTATAGGAAGAGGCGAGATTGGCTATTTTCCCTGGGCCGTTGGAGGCTGAGGGGTGACATTGTAGAAATTTATAAAACAATGGGGTGGCATCAACAGGGTAAATAGACATGGTCTTATTCTTAGGGTGGGACAGTTCAAAACTCGAGGGCAGAGGTTTATGGTTAGAGGGGAATAACAAAATGAACCTGAGGGGCAACTTTACCATAGAGGGTGGTGCGTGTATGGAATGAGTTGCCAGAGGAAGTGGTGGAGGCTGACAAAATTACAGAATTTAAAGGATATCTGGATGGGGAAATGAATAGGAAGAGTTTAGAGGAATATTGGCCATGTACTAGCAAATTGGACTAGGTTTATCTCAATGTCTGGTCAGCATGGATGAGTTGGACTGAAAGATGTGTTTCCATTCTGTGCATCGCTATTACTCTTCTGGAAGTCAATTTATTTCGTCACATTTCATATGTTTTAACATTTAGTTGCCTCCTACACTGGAACCTATCAAAAATTTTCTGAAAATTTGCATGCACTGCAAGCAGAAATTACACCTTTGCTACTTTGTTTGGATAATCCACACACAAGGAAAACTGGCAGGTTGTTAAAAAATAATTTTCCATTCATCTATTTGTATTAACCATGCCCAGTTATTTTCTCAGTGTCCAGTTTCCAACATCTTTTATAATAGATCACTAATTTTCAACTATTGATGTTGCATCTTAAACTCACCATTTCCGACTTTCTCCTTCCATCCCTTATTAAACAGTAGGGTCTACACTGGCATCCTTTCAAATTGCAGACCCTGTCCCCAAGTTTACATATTGGCCACCAACACCATCCAGTATCACCATGCTCCCTTTGTTTGTTGCTCTGAACATGTGTCCTGGCGATTTGTCAACATAGAACAAGATTAATTTCACCAGGACTGCTTTGTTTCCACAACACATCTTTCTCAGTTCATCATTCACATTTGTCCCTTGGATTCCAAACATTTATGGGCAATTTTGTATTCCATGGAAACTAACACAGATTCACTATTTAACTCCTTGTAGCATTTCAACAGGAACCCAACGATGTAATTTGCCTGTGAGCAGTTTTTTAAAAAAAAACATTAGTATCAATATATTTTTCCATAATATGTTTACAGAATTCATCACATTACCCTTAAAACACATTGAGTTTTAATTCACAGGATTTCAGTTGCAATGGGACAGCCCTTCAGTACTGACCCTCTGATCGAGCTACAATACTGAGTACTGACCATCTAATTGTGAGGCACACCCTCAACTCCAACTCCCTTAAGTGAAGCACTCCCTCAGGACTGTCTCTGAATACAAGGCACTGCCTCAGGCCGACACTCTGGCTATTGGCTACTGCTTCATGATCAGAGTCTCAACACCGAGGGAGGGCCTTATTGTCAGAGGTCCATTCCTAACAGTGCGCCTCCTTGTCAGAGAATCTGTTCTGAGGCAGTGCCTCACACTAATGGGCTCAGAAATGATCGAATGCTGCACGATCAAAGGATCAATACTGAGGTATTGCAGCATTGTCAGAGAGTCAATTCTGAGGACTCCCTCAGTACTGGCTCTCTCACAGTGCTCCACTATTAGTACTGAGCCTCGAAATGTGCGGCCCAGCCTCAATTCTGATCCCCATGTAAACAAGGATCACCTCAGAATGGACCCTCTGACAAAAAGGCACTGCCTCAGAATGGACGCTTTGACAATGAGGCACTCCCTCACGCCTGACCCTCTGATAAGTGACTCAGAACTGACGCACTAATAACATAGCACACCCTCAATTCCGACTTTGCATTATGAGGCACTGCCTCATGGTCAATGCTCTGACAATAAAGCACTCCCACCTTTCAGATATACTGTTTCAATATCTCAGCATTGATAGAGCTATGATATCTCAGAACTGACCCTCTAATCATATCAAGTCTCTCAATTCTGACCCTATTACAATGAGGCACTGCCTCAGTATTGACTGTCATGCATTGCTTAAATACTGATCCTTTGACAGTGAGGCACTCCTTCAGTTCTGATCCTGTCATAGTGCTGCAATACCTAAGTACTCACCCCCGAAATTATCTGGAACTCCCACAGTTCTAAACCTCTTATAATAAGGCACTGACTCCATATTGACCCTCTTGTAATAATGCATTCCCCACAGCTCTGAACATCTGATAGTGCTTTCATATCTCAGATTATGAGAGAACTGGTGCAGTGTATTACTAAATGGGAGAATTGGGGCAGGACATTGCTGAATGGGACAATGAGAGGAGGGCATCTCTAAATGGGACAATTGGGCTAGGGCATCAACGAATATGAGAATTGGTGTAGAGCAACACTGAGTGGGGAACTTGTTCAGGACATCAGTAAAAGGGGCAATAGGTGTTGGGCAACACTGAATTTGAGAATTGGTGCAGGCTATCAGTAAATGTGAGAGTTGCTGCAGGGTGTTAATAAGAGCATGTGTAAATGGCAGAACATGGGTAGGGAATCAGCAAGTAGGATAAATGTTGCAAAGAAGCAGGAAAATGGAGATTCACACAGGGCACCATGAAATGAAAACGTTTGACCAGGGCACCATTATGTGGAGGATGTGTGTCAGGGAACAACTGAATAGGAGAGTTGGACCAACTCACTACTAAAGGGCGGATTTGTGCAGGATCAGTTATTTGGGGTAACTTGATGCAGGGAGAACCAAAATTCGAGAATTCTGTCAGCGGACCACTAAATGGGAGAATTTTAGATTAGATTACTCACAGTGTGGAAACAGGCCCTTCGGCCCAACAAGTCCACACCGACCCGCCGAAGCGCAACCCACCCATACCCCTACATTTACCCCTTACCTAACACTACGGGCAATTTAGCATGGCCAATTCACCTGACCCACACATCTTTGGACTGTGGGAGGAAACCGGAGCACCCAGAGGAAACCCACGCAGACACGGGGAGAACGTGCAAACTCCACACAGTCAGTCGCCTGAGTCGGGAATTGAACCCGGGTCTCTGGCGCTGTGAGGCAGCAGTGCTAACCACTGTGCCACCATGCTGCCCACAATTGCAGCATGCTTCCCATGCTGCAATTGCTGCAGGGAAATACTAAATGGAAGAACTGGTGCACAGTGGGACTAAATTAGAAAGCGGAGCATGGAACCAGTAAATGGGAGAATTAGAATAGGGCACGGCTAAATGGTAGAATTGAGCTAAGGTATCAGTATATGGGAGAATTAGTATAGGGGTATGAGAAAATGGGAGAATTAGTGGCCATTGGTAGATGGGAGATTTGGCATACAGTGTCATGACATTAGAAAATTGGTGGGAAAGCCAATATATTAGAGAATTGAAACAGAGCACATCTAAATGGGAGAATAGGGGCAGGGAATCAGTAAAAAGGAGAAATGTTGCAAGCATCTGTAAATTACAGATTCGTTGCAGCATATCAGAAAATGAAAAAAGATTGAGTACGGAACAACAAAATGGGAGAATTGATGCAGGGTATCAATAATTGGAGAATTGGTGCCGGTACCATTAAATTAGAGAATTGCTGCACTAAGTAGGAGAACTGGGACAGGATAATACACAATGGGAGAGTTACCGTCCAAAAGAGGATTTGTGCAGGATTGGTAGATGGGGAATTGATGTAGGGAAGTGGAGTCCTGAATGGGAGAATTGTTGCACAAACTACGAAATGGAAGAACTGCACAGTGGAACTATATCAGCAAATTGGTGTATTGCTCCAGAGAAAATGAGTATGGCACCCCTAACTGGGAGAATTGGGCTAGGGCATCAGTAAATATGAGAAATTATGCCGGGTTACACCGAATTGGAGAACTGGTGCAGGGCATCAGTAAATGGGTGAATTGGGGCAGAGTACCGATAACTTTGAGAATTGGAGCAGAGCATGAGTAAATGGGAGAACACGAGCAGGGAATCAGTAAATAGGAGAAATGTTGTAAAGGAGCAGGAAAGTGAGGATTCACACAGGGCACGCGAAATGAAAACAATTCGAGCAAGCCATCATTATGCAGAAGATGTGTATCAGAATAAATGGGAAAATTGGGGCAAGACAATTCTGACAGGGAGAGTTGGTGCAAATCATGACCAAAAGGAGGATTTCCGCAGGATCAGTAATTTGGAGATTTGATGCAGGGAACGCCAAAATTCTAGAATTCTAGCAGCAGACCACTAAATGGGAGAAATGTTGCAGGGAAATGTTAAATGGAAGAACTGGTGCACAATGGAACTAAATTAGAGAACTGGGGCATGGCACCATTAAATGGGAGAATTAGAGTAGGGCACCCCTAAATGGGAGACTTGGACTAAGGCATCAGTAAATGGGAGAATTAGTATAGGGGTATGAGTAAATGGGAGAATTGTTGGACATCAGGAAATGGGAGATTTGGCACACAGTGCTATTACATGAGAAAATTGGTGGGAAAACCAATATATTAGAGAACTGAAGCAGAGCACATCTAGGTCGGAGAATAGGAGCAGGGAATCAGTAAAAAGGAGAAATATTGCAAGCATCTGTAAATTGCAGATTCAGTTCAGCACATCAGGAAATGAAAAAAATTGAGCAGGCCACCCGTATGTTGAAGACGTGTATCAAGGAACAACTAAATGGGTGAATTAATTCAGGTCATCAATAATTGGAGTATTCAGGCAGTGCCATTAAACTCAAGAGGGACAGACAGATACAGATGAAGACAGAGACAGTGATTCAGCAGATTGATTTCATTCATTTGAACTTCCCTCGAGGGCAAACTGTGTCCCATTGCAGGCAGAGGACACACCTACGTGACAAACCACATTGTATCGATTTAAATAGAAGAATAGACAGAACACAGATAAAGGGAGCTGAACCACATTTAATCGGTACAGCCTTCAATGCAACAGAGAACCAATTGCACAGAGACACAGACACAGAAAGACACACCAACATAGAGACACACACTAATACGCATGCTGAGACACATACACACATACATCCCCGTTCACACAGTTAGATACAGATAGACAAAGATGCAGAAACACATATGAATATACAAACACATCCACAGCAATGCATATCCAGAGATTGTGTGCAGTCAATGACACTGCCCTGAGTTTAACCATCCATAACCCAATTTTTGTCAATCATCTACTTCCCAGCTTTTTGAGAAGAAATGTCGATGACAATGTGGAATAGTCACGTGATATCCCTAAATCTATTGTCAGAGAAGAGCTGAATCTATTTAAAAGCTCATGGATATTTGTACAATTAACATACTTGTATAACAGAACAGTAAGTACTCTCCATGTCTAAGTAGAATGAACTTGCAGTGCAGCTTTCTCAGCATCACAACTACATACATTCCCTATCTCCACCTCCAACACTCAGTAGCAGCAGTGTGTACCATAGAGAAGATGTACTGCACAAATTCACTAAGGTTCTTTACAGAGCATCTCCCAGACCTACGGCATGATCACCAGGACAGCACAGCAGAAACAAGGGAATACCACCAGTTGACAATTCCACATCAAGCCACTTGCGACCCTATCTTGGAAAAACATAGCAGTATCACAAGTGCATTGACAACTCATCCTCTCCTCGCCAGAGAAAGTTCGTGTCCTGGCCAGCGATGGCCCAAAACCATTAATGAATCATTAAAGATAACGTTCACTATTTTAGTGCCTGGGATGCTCCAATGCTGAATATCGAAACAAATTGGGTCTATATTTGAGAAAGTTGAAAGGCAATTTCATTGAAATGTATCAAATTCTGAAGAAGCAGAGGCTTGAAAAGGTACATGCTCAGAAATTATTCCCATAAGCCTGGGCATCTGAAACAACAAGGACACTGTCTCAGAATAAGGGGCAGATTATTTATGAAGAAGATCAGGAGACAGCACTTCACTCTAACGCTTCTGAATCTTTAATATTCTTTACCCCTGAGGACTGTGAATACTTCATGACTGAATATAGTTCAGACTAGAATAGACAGATGGCTGGTGTCTCAGGGAATCATGGGATATAGAGAGTGGACAGGAAACTGAATTTGAAATCTAAAATCAGCTGTTTGGATTGATCTCCCTCCCCCTCCCCCCAGCACACCTTCCCTTCTCTCTTTAGATGCTTCTGACCTTGTCAGTTTCGTCAGCCCAGCCTCCGTTTATTTCCGAGGGAATGTCCTCTACCTGGTCCTCTTTCTGTGAGAGGGTACAGTCTCCACTCTGACTTCTTGGTATTCTGAGCAATTAGGTACCGCTCCATCCAAATACATAACATGCTAAGAAGGGTGTCAATGTATTGGGATATTAGATATATTACATCTTAAACCAAATGAAATTAATGAGGAAATGGCAAGTTGCAGTTGAATCTGTAAGGAGCCGGGAATCCGCCCTCAGGTATCGTTGCTATGTGTGATGTGCCTCAACGCACCAATACACAGATCTGACTGAATACACAACTGCTTTCCATGCATTTCTTTCAGAACAAGATCAATAATGTGACGAATGAAAACAAAATACAAACTGCAATGAATGTTGCATGTAGAGAATCATCGTGTTGTCGAGTTTTTACAGCACTGGAATTAGGCAGTTAGCCCTATCATTCACACTCTGGTCTAAACATGTGGAATCCGTCTCTAAACATCTGCAGTTACCCAGATCCCTGCCTGATTTCAGAGTGTCTGTGTTGAGTTTGCATATTCTCCTCGTCTCTGAGTGGATTTCCTCTGAGTGCTCCCACAGTCCAAAGATGTTTATGTTTGGTGGATTAGCCATGCTAAATTGCCAATTGTGCCCAGAGGTAGATAATTAGATGGTTAAATAGATTAGCAGTCATAAATGCAGGTTTATAGGGATAGGGTTGGGGTGAGATTCTGGGAAGGATGCTCATCACTGAATCAGAATGGGCCAAATGGCCTGTTTCCACATTGTAGGCATTCTTCAATTCTAAGCTCTTCAGATTTGCCTCTATGCAGTAGGTGGACTGTCACCTGATCCAATATCCCCTTGGCTGCATCCACCACAGGTCTATTTAAAACAAAGGAACTGCACATACTGGAGATCTGAAAGACAGCACAGAAATTGTTGTTGAAACTCTGCAAGTCAGGCAGCAAATGTGGAGAGAAAGCAGAGTGATGCTTCCGAGTCCAATGATGATTCTTCAGAACTTTACCGTTTCTGTTTTTACTTCAGCCCCATTTAATGGTCATGAACACAGGGTCTTGTTAAGGGTTTTTGTGAATAGCAAGGTTATGCCTGGCAGGGAAGTGGTGGGATAGCGGTGAGCAACTTCTAAACAGTTGACCAGGGTTCAATTTCTAGCTACTGTACTGTTGTAGTTTAAAGCAATTTTCAATTGACGTATCCCCAAGGTGAATGAATGAGATTCATTGTTGATTATACGTTCTGTGATAAAATAGATCCATCAGATTGCTGCTTGGTCTTCATGGCGATGATCATTGTGAACTGCACTGTGAAACTGGGTAGCAATACTCAGTGAAACTTTCCCCTCTGCTGCTTCCCATCTCATATATATTGCAGTTTGATTGCATTGCAGGGATGTTTTTTGTTGCCGGAAAAGGTAACATATTGCTCCCGTTGGGAACCTGAAATAATTACAGATGCTGCTGGAAACAGTGAACAGTTCCATCAGCTTCTGTTGTGATGGGGAAGGAGGATGGACGTGTCAAATCTCTTCAAGGATAATATAAACTCGAGCCTCAAAACAATCATGAAATTAACACTTTCTATATTTCAACTCTTTCAGACTAATTCTCTTACTTTTTGCAAATATATGCTCAATTTTGATTGAGATGTAACTGAACAAGCTCACAAATATCCAGACAATATTCTTCATTATGTCCAAACAGTTATTTTAATTTCAATCTTAATGTTTTCCAAAGTGAGCGCTCAGTGTACACACAGAATCTGTTTGCTCATGAGTAGCTTTATCAACCCTATTAAAAAAAATCACACAGGTTGTAGTCCAACAGGTTTATTTGGAAGTACAAGCTTTTAGGCCACTGCTCCTTCATCAAATAAGTAATGCGACAGGATCACAGGACATAGAAATGAAAGCTAGTACTTCCAAATGGACATGTTAGATTATAAGGTGGTTGTTGTGCGATTTTAAACTTTGTCCACCTCAGTCCAACACCAGCACCTCCACATCGTTTTCCCTGACAGTACATCTCTGAGTCTATGAACAGGATCTCCACATCATTAACGCTTACAGTACATCTCTTTGACTCCATGACCAACCCCTTCACACCATTAACCCTGAGAGACTCTGAGTATTTCTGCTGGTCGGCTGTAGTTTCCAATTGCGACCAGTAGTGGTCACTAACCTCTGGAAAAGTGAAGTTCCATATCAAAGAGATGAAGACAACCTACAACATTTATTGCCCTTGTGTTGGACAGTGTGGAGGTGGGAGAAATTGTAATTATTGCCCTTGCGTTCGACAGTGAGAGGGAGGGAGAAATAATAATTATTGCCCTTGTGTTGGACAGTGTGGAGGTGGGAGAAATTGTAATTATTGCCCTTGCGTTCGACAGTGAAAGGGAGGGAGAAATAATAATTATTGCCCTTGTGTTGGACAGTGTGGAGGAGAGAGAGATAATACTTTTTCCCCTTATGTTGGACAGTGTTGGGGAGAAATAATAATTATTGTCCTTGTGATGGACAGTGTGAGGGAGGGAAAAATAATAATTATTACTCTTGTGTTGGACAATGTGAGGGAGAAATAATAATTATTGTCCTTGTGTTGGACAGTGTGTGGGAGGGAGATATAATAATTAGTCCCTTTGTGTTGGACAGTTTGAGGGACGGAGAAATAGTAATGATTCTCTTTATGTTGGACAGTGTGTGGGAAAGACATATAATACGTATTCCCATTGTTATGGACAGTGTGAGGGAGGGAGAAATAATAAGTATTACCCTTGTGTGGGACAGTGTGAGGGAGAAATCGTACTTATTTCACCTGTGTGGAGTAGTGGGGTGGCAGGGGCGGGGAGGGAGAAGTAATAATTATTCCCCTTGTGGTGGACAGTGTGTGAGAGGGAGAAATAATAATTATTCCCTTTGTGTTAGACAGTGCGAGTGAGGCATATAATAATAATTGCATTCGTGTTGGACAATATTGGGAAGAAATAATAATTATTCCCCTTATGTTGGACTGTGTGCGGGAGGGAGAAATAATAAATATTGCCCTTGTGTTGCCAGTGTGAGGGAAGCAGAAATAATAATTAATCCCCTCATGTTGGATAGAGTGAGGGTAGGTGAAAGAATAATTATTCCCCTTGTTTTGGACATAGTGGGGGAGAGTGAACTAATAATTATTCCCCTAGTGAGGGTCAGTGTGAGGGTTAAATAATAATTATTGTCCTTGTGTTGGACAGTGTGAAGGAGGGAGAAATAATAATTATTGTCCTTGTGTTGGATGGTGTGGGGAAGAAATAATACATATCCCCTTGTGTTGGACAGTGTATGGGAGGAAGAAATAATAATTATTCCCCTTTTGTTGGACACTGTGAGGGAGAGAGAAATAATAATTATTTCCCCTGTGCTGAGCAGCGTGAGGGAGGAAGAAATAATAATTATTCCCCTGTGTAAGACAATGTCAGGAGGAAATAATAATTATTCCCGTTGAGTTAGATCGAGTGAGGGAGGGAGAAAGAAAATTATTCCCCTTGTGTTGGACTGTGTGGTGGAGGGAGAAGTAATAATTGGACAGTGTCAAGGGGAAATAATAATTATTTCCATTGTGTTGGATAGAGTGAGGGAGTGAGAAATAATAATGATTCCCCTTATGTTGGACTGTGCTGGGGAGGGAGAAATAATAATTAACCCCCCAAGTGTGGGACAGTGTGAGGGTGAAACAATAATTATACCCCTTGTGTTGGACAATGAGGGTGAGGGAGAAATAATAATTATTCCCTTTGTGTTGGAACCTGTGGGCTGGAAAGTTATAATTATTCCCTTAGTGTTGAACAGTAATAATAATCGAGGGAGAAATAATCTTACTAAGGTCTGGGGACGGGGAAGGGATTTGCCCCAAATGAAATCTGTCTGCTATCCCTGCACCCCCTAATAGCCACCATCATTACCTTCAGGAACGGCACTTTGCTGACACAGTCCGCTCTCCCTCCGACGCTGCTCCTTTTTAGGTGGGACCGCCGCAGTGTTAGCTCCAGGCCCCGCGCGCGGGAGATGGCGGTTAACGGCCGCCTCGTGCCCCAAGTGACCGTTAGCAGCTGCTTCAGGGGAAAAACTCCCCTTTAAAGAGAAACAACCCTTTCAGGAGAGAATACAAACAGAAAAGGTGCCGCCTCCGGGTGTCACCAAACACAATAATATGGGTCAGAATGAGAAATCCTCACAGACAGAGCGGGGAAAGTGATGAAGAAACTGTGTGTCGGAGCATCAAGTCCCAAAGCGCTCTGTCCCCCGAAGGACGGCCGCCCCCGGACTCCAAACGTTGTCTCTGCTTTATCTCTCTCTGGGCAGATGCTGCCAGACCTGAAACACAAGTAAAGGTTACTCAGGGAGGTGAGTCCTCGCTCAGCTTTCTCTTCAGGTTCAGTTGGCGGGTGGAGTATACAATGTGGTAAAGTGTGTGAGGTTATGTACTGGGATTAGAAGGAGAGGGGCACAGACTGTTTTCTAAATGGAGAAAGGCTTCGGCAATCGGAAACACAAAGGGACTTGTTGGCCCTTGTTCAGGATTCTCTTCAGGTTAAAATGCAGCTTCACGTGGCAGTTAGGAAGGTAAATGTAATGTTAGTGTTTGTTTGGGAATGTTAGAACACCAGAGCAGGTGTGTACTGCTCAGGCTGTATCAGGTATTTGGAATCAAAAGAGAAAATGCTGGAAAATCTCAGCAGGTCTGGCAGCATCTGTAAGATTAGATTAGATTAGACTTACAGTGTGGAAACAGGCCCTTCGGCCCAACAAGTCCACACCGACCCGCCGAAGCGAAACCCACCCATACCCCTACATTACCCCTTACCTAACACTACGGGCAATTTAGCATGGCCAATTCACCTCACCCGCACATCTTTGGACTGTGGGAGGAAACTGGAGCACCCGGAGGAAACCCACGCAGACACGGGGAGAACGTGCAAACTCCACACAGTCAGTCGGGTCTTCAGGCGCTGTGAGGCAGCAGTGCTAACCACTGTGCCACCGTGCCGCCCACTAAGGAGAGAAAAGAGCTGACGATTCGAGTCAAACTGTTCCATTGTCAAAGCCAGGTATTTGGAATATTGTGAGCAGTTTTGGGTCGCGTACCTAAGGAAGGATTTCAAAAATGTAATTTATTTATACTGTATACATCTATAGTTACGAAAACACTTAGGTACTGTGCAATTGAATAAAACAAAACAAACATTGGAGTTGAACTAATGGCCTTTAAGTGTCTGTGAGGGGATGGGTTTGTGAGAGAGATACTGTCTTCCATCTCCAGCTGGAATGTGCCTTTCCAGAGGGAAGTCTGCAGAAAGATGCCGTGGTTTTTTGCCCAGGTTTGTCCCGAGCAGCTCCGTGATTCAGGACTCTGTTCTACGGTCTGTTCTCCAGGTCACACACCAAAACAAACATCAACTGTGCCTAAAGGACCATCAACTCTATGAAAGACACTCCCTGTTCTGCCCAAACCACATTGCTCTTCCAGAACAAGGCATCGATCCTGACCAACTGTTGCAGATTCGCACATTCCAAGATCCAGGATTACGTGCTGAGGGATGCACTAAAGCTTCAAACAGCAGCCACCAAGAAACAGTGGGGAAAGACCACTGATTGAGGTCTTTCTGCTGAATGTAAATGAGGGTCTACTCAGTTATTACATTCAGTACCTCAAATGCATTAATTAGAGTCTTATGTGTGTAAGTGATCTCTTTGACTTGTTGTGATATGGGGGTGCTAGTTTTGGACTGGGGTGGACAAAGTTAGAAGACACACAAGACCAAGATGTAGTCCAACAGGTTTATTTGAAATCACAGGTTTTCGGAGCTCTGCTCCTTCATCTGACTGCAATCCATTTTTCCTTTCCCTCTGACGATGTTTTACAATCTTAGCATTCCTTAAAGCTTTTACTTATTCCATCATTTATACTTTTGGACACTACATCAGAGAGTCATAGAGATGTACAGCACAGAAACAGACCCTTTGGTCCAACTCGTCCATGCTGACCAGTTATCCCAACCCCATCTAGTTGCACCTGCCAGCACCCGGCCCATATCCCTCCGAACCCTTCCCATTCATATACCCATCCAGATGCCTTTTGAATGATGCAATTGTATGAGCCTCTGCCACTTCCTGTGGCTCCACTTCCAACGAGTGCTGAAACTGCACTCCAAGGTCTCTTTGTTCAGCAACCCTCCCAAGGATCTTACCATTAAGCGTATAAGTCCTCCAAAAATACGTCGCATTTTTGTTTCTAAGAGAAGTACACTGCGGGTTACTCTGTTCCTGATTCATCATCCTATAACAAGACAGCACATAGTCCCAAGTCACCAGCATCAGCTGCCATTTTGGAAAACCTGCAAAACTCAGGAATAGCCAACTCTGGTTCATTGACTCAAATTGCTTTCATTATTTCAAAGGCAGCCTGGGGTTTTCCTACCCAGACTATTTCTGTTTGCTTCCTTCACAAATTTGTTAAAGACGCAGCTCTCCAGCTAAAATTATGCACAAATTTCCAGTAAACTCTCACATTCTGAAAAGTCTAGTAATTTCTTGTTAAGTTTTCAGAACAAGCAACTCTATTAGAGTCTTCACTTTTGCTGTCCTAAGCAATATCTGTGTGCCTGGATGTGTAAGGATGTGTATGGGTATCTGTATATGTCCATGTATGTGTTTGTGACTGCCTGTATGTGTTTGTGTGTCTCTGTGTTGTCAGTGTGTCTCCATGTTTATCTGTATGTGTTTCTGTTGCATGTATGTCTCTACATGTCTCTCTGTATGTGTGTTTCTGTCTCCTCACGAAACAGTTCATTAGGGAGTATCTGGGTACAATTGCAGGGAAACATTGTATTCAATTGCTCAAAGACCAATCATTTCCACATGGCAGAGGGAGCACACCATTTCTCCACATGAGTCTTTCCACGCTGAGGGACCTCAGTTCATTTGTAACGCTGTCCACGCCAGCCTTGTGTGTGCTTGTGTATCTCTGTGTGTGTTTATGTGTCTGGGTTGATTGTGCTGTTAGTTTGGATGATGCTGTGAGTTGCTGCCCTCCTTCACTCACTCTCTCATTGAATCATTCGGATTTCTCACCCTCCATTATCGCATGTGGAGTGACATGTGGAGGCCAGCAGAGGGTGTCATTGTATTACCTCTGACACCAGAGAGCTTTGTTTACACGTAGTTTCTGTCGGTAGGAATTTACTGCTTTATTAAACTTTGCTCTGACCTAGATCATGTTGCTGCATAAATAAATGTTTGGTGCGTGGTTTCTGGTAACGCCACATAACTATCTGCCACAATTTCTCACATCAGAACAGCTCATAGTTTCTATTTGTGACATTACTATGCGTATGTTGAATTGTTGCTGAGCAGTGATATAAGATTCAAACATTTTCAGATGATCTACTCTATTGAATTCCATCAGAACCCTCTGAAGGATTTGATTCTGATGCAGACTTACAGAGGATTCAAAACAGATAGGAATTACAAAGCAGGAGATTCCGTTTCCCCAGATAATTCCATTGGATTGTGCTACATTGGGGAATCTGCAGGTTCCCAGATCAATTCACTCCAACACTGGGAGAAGGATTCTGTCAGGGCTGTGATGGAATACTCTCCACTTGGTGAAAGCAGCTCCAACAACAGTCAAGAAGCTTTACACAATCCAGGAGAAAACAGTCCACTTGATTGGCAGCACATTCACAAACATCCACTCCCTCCAATTGACGTGCAGTAGCAGCAGTGAATGCCATCTACAAGATACACTGCAGAAATTCACCAAATGTCTTCAGACAGCACGTTCCAAACCCACATCCATGTTCATCTACAAGGACAAGGGCAGCATTTACATGGGAACACCAACTCCTCTTCCAAGTCACTCACCATCCTGACTTGGAAAATCTAAACGTTTCTTCAGAGTCTCTGGTTCAAAATCATGAAATTCTCTCCCAAACAACATTGTGGATCTCCCTCTAGCACATAGACTGCAGTGCTCCAAGAAAGCAGTTCACCCCCATCCGCTCAAGGGTCAACTAGAGATGAGTATTAAACGCTGACCCAGTCAGTGATATCCACATCGCACAAGTGAATAATTTAAGAAATCATAGTCTGGAAGCAGTACGTGTCCCCTGCCCCATGGGCTTCACAGGAGTTTTTTTTATTCACAATGCAAGGAATTCGTGTAACCAGGTATTTTACTGCGTTACTGATCTTCGCTCTGAACTGAGACAATGTTGCTGCATAAATAAATGTGTTTGTCCAACAGCTTAGGTTCCGCAGCATGTAACCAACTGCACTGAAGTGATATAGAAAGGGCAAGTAATCGCCAGGATTGATTCCTTGAATGATATAATATAAGAAATCTACAATAAATATCAGCCACAGGAGAATGAAGCTCCCAGAGATGGTGAAGAGCAAAATCACAGACCTCCTCCTGTTCTCCATCTCTGCATCTCTCTGATTCTCTCCTTTGCTCTCACCCTTCAGCCTCTTCCGGACTTGACTGGTCACTAAAATGTGTCTGACTGTCAGAGCATTGAGCAACAAAATTAAAGCGAATGGCAGTAATGGGGTTAAAACTGTATCAAGCCAACCTAAAACCACTCACCAAGTCTCAGTAAAGTAGCTTAACTTTGTTTTACAGTAGAATGGAATATTATTGATTATTCTCACATGATCAAATTGAAAACAGGGGATGTTTTTCAGACAGAACAGGGTGCAGGTTGTTGCCAGAACCACAGTCGCAGTTTTCTCAGTGCAATATTTTGTTCTCAGCTCCTGACAACAAATGGTCACAAATCAGTCAAAGGAGAAAATGACAGTGGACCAGACAGAGCAGTTTGTGGCAGCACGTATCAGGACCGTAATAAAACTGCACACAGGAGTGATGTTCAGGAAAGACTGCGGGTAATAATAATAGTGAAATATCCTCGCTATAACATCAGTAATAATGACCATCAGATCGGCAGCTGCCATAACCACCAGGTAGCGGCTAGTGCAAGGGGAAACACCGCACTTTCCCCGTGAAAGTATACCAATCACCAGCAAATTACCTGTGGAAACAAGTGTAAAATGAAACAATGAATTACTGATCAGAAATTCCTCCTGCCTGTTCCAGAGTGCAACAATATGGTTTTACTGCTAAAACCAGGTCAACTGTGTGAGTCGAAATGGTTGGGATTGAATGAGTTTGAATTTTAATACTTTCACACCCACCTCAGATTACCCTCCAGCCCAATCACTCCAGATATTATGGAGGTTGGACAGGGACTGAGCACACAGCACCTCCTAAGGAGAGCAGAAAGAAGTATGTGATTTAGTTTGTTTCCAAGGGAACTATCTAAGTCAGTGTAACAGATTCTCAGATCCAATTCTGGCAGGTACAGAGCTCCGTTAGAAACCTCACTCCCAACTCCGTCGTGGGACTGTCGATAAAATAAACTCTCCCCTTTTAGCATTGGACCACATCCTGACTGAAGCCACAGCAGGACCAGGAAACAGGTCATCAGAGCCTGTAGAAGATGTCAAACAGGACTACTCTATGTGCCTTACACAAGTGCAGTATCGCAGTGCATGCAGGACTCCCTCAGTGACAATCTGAGAATGTTAGGATTGTTGTGATATTTACACTGTAAATCAATATATCTGTCCATGACAAACATCTTAACGTGTGGAGATCAGGAGAGCAATCTGTCAAAATTTCAATCTCCTGAACAGATGTGACGAGGAGGAGAGATTTTCCAAAAGGGATGGTAATTAGATAAACTTTACAAATCAAAATCGGGCACATGTCCTTCTATTCCTTTGATTACCAAAATAGTACTATCTCCTTTAAACTGATCAACTGATCCAGTATCGATTGCCATTTGTGGAATAGAGTTTCAAACCCCTCCCACCCTTTGTGTGTTGAAGTGCTTCCTAAAATCTCTTCAGAATACTCAGGATATCATTCCCAGAGTCTGCTCCCTCATCCTGGAATCTCCAACCGATGGAAGTGATTAATCTTTTCCTGTCTTTTCCTTTTATTATAGGACTCCGCTCAGATCATCCCTTAAACTTCAAATTTCTCAAGTCAGCAGGCTTCATTTGTATAACAAAACAGAAAATGTTCAGCAATACTGGCAGCATCTGTGAGAGATAAAGCAGAGTTAATGTTTCGGGTCCAGTCACACTTCCTCGGAAGTAACTTACATAATCTCTCCGCATAACTTCAAATCATATGAAACCGGAACAGATGACAGAACGCTAAGATCAGAAAATGCTGAGCGTTTGAACGTTGGGAGTCTCTGTCAGTGGAGAATTGTACCGAGAATTCTGTTTAATGAATTGCTTTCACTGTTCGATAAGGCTGACCAGTCTGTGAGCTGGAGACATTATTCAAAAGATGAAACCAGTGAGCAGATCAACCGCAGATTAGAACAGGATCAATTGTCATAATGCCTTAGCAGGAAGCCCAACAAAAGCAAGGATGGTGTAGAACACTTGCTTCACTTGATCAATTGGTTGATGCATTTTTCCATGCGAGGTGATCTGTCCCTTCAGGCAACTGATAGGTTTCTTAGAAGCTCTGAGCTGATGCATTCCTAGAAACGTTGACTTTTACTGTGTGGAAACTCCTTGGGGAGATCGAGATTGCAGCATTGCTCAGCTTTGTTGCTTTTTTTTCGCATTTCTGACAATGAATAATTAATTACAACAATGTGTTTAATCCAAATTATGGTGAAGCATTTCTGCTCAGCACATCATAAAGAAATAACAAAAGCACATTCTGGAATCTACCAGCAATCACCCCCATTCAGAGATCACAAATTATTTCAAACAATGTTGCATCGAGATGGTTTATTTCAAGTGTGAAATTATGTCTCTGAGTTGTCCTTCTGTAGATTAGATTACTTACAGTGTGGAAACAGGCCCTTCGGCCCAACAAGTCCACACCGACCCGCCGAAGCGCAACCCACCCATACCCATACATTTACCCCCTACCTAACACTACGGGCAATTTAGCATGGCCAATTCACCTGAACCGCACATCTTTGTGACTGTGGGAGGAAACCGGAGCACCCGGAGGAAACCCACGCAGACACGGGGAGAATGTGCAAACTCCACACAGACAGTCGCCCGAGGCGGGAATTGAACCCGGGTCCCTGGTGCTGTGAGGCAGCAGTGCTAACCACTGTGTCACCATGCCGCCCTACTAGAGGTTAGGAACTGACCTCTTGTTTAAAGAGCATTTCACTCACTGAAATGTGAATTCTTTGCACACAGTGAATGTGCGCATTGCTGCTGAGGTCAGCACTTATTCACTAACCACCAATTTTACAGGATCTGGAGTCACGTGAAGGACTAAGTGAGGAGAGCATACTGCCTTTCCTGAGGGAAAGGAACTTAGTGAACAAGATGGACTTCCAAAAATGAAGACGTCATTGACCTCACTCTTATTGTCAATGTCCATCTAGATGTATTACTGTGGATGCGTGTATCTGTGTTTGGGGGGCTTGTGACTGAGACAGGTTAGACTGAGCTTAACATTGCATCTCTTATCGGATTGTGCTTTTCTTTGAAATATTTGACTGTGACATCATCAAGAGAGCTCCCTGTGTTGTCACTCTCGTGGGAGTGTTCTATGCGGAAAATGTAAAAACAGCTTTACTCTGTGTCTAACTCCATTCTTCACCAGCTCTGGGAGGACAGTTTAGGGTAAGCTTTACTTTTAATTTTATAAGTGGCCCACTGTTGTTAGCTTGGAACACTGACAACATGTGCTGTGAATTTGAAGGGAAACAGGGTAAATGGAGATTTCTAGGGTAAAAGGGTCAGAATGGATATGGCACTGAGTGGCTCAATGATTCATTGACTTGGACTCCCAAACCCCCAATCATTCTTGCCTTTCCTGGTTTGTAATGTCAATGTTAGTGCTGTGCTAACATGAAATGGATGCCATAAGCAAATGGCTGGCTGACTGACAGCTTCAGAATCATTTGTCTCAGCTTTGCCAATGAAAATGCACTTCACACATTGTACATTATCATCTCTCAGCTCCTGCAGATGAAATATATTGAGATGTGAACCAATGTTTTCTGAAGTTCAACTGAGGAGGGAACATTTCCCTCACACCCTGAACCTTTTTACTTCCTGTCATGACCTTTAAATGATGTGTCACTTCATTTAAAGAAAAGCTCTGCTCCCTACATTCACTTTGTCAATGGCACATGTTACATCCTCAAAGAAATTCAATAGGATCACAAATCAGTGTCGATTCTGCCCGATTAACTTCAACTGATCGATGTATCCTGCTGTATCTAATTGATTATTACATTCCAACAGATTCCCTGTGACATGTTAAATTAACTGGTCAACGCTTCCAGATTTCATATTCCTTTTTTGGACACAAGGCTGTATTCCAATACACTGGGACTGAACCATAAGTTACCAGAATGAGGAACACTTTCAGGAATCGGATAGGAAAGGTCTTTCACTCGCTGGATAGTGGCTTCCCATTCTCCATCAGAGCAGATGCGTTCTTTCGGAACTAAAACATTCTGACTGTGTGTGGCCAAAGCAATAGAATTGAACCTATACTATTGCAGACATCTTGGTTTTGATACCACAATGCGGCAGAGAATGGGAACTGCATCAATACACTGTCCTCATTTGTTCTTATACTTGAGGACATATGTATATAAAACCTAATTCTGTTTGTAAGTCTTAAAGCAAACTTCTATAAAATCAATTAGGTTGACTAAACATTTACATTATTTACTGTCATTTTTCAAATATACCTAAGTATGGTTTATTTTGTGTATCTCACATTGAAAACATTAGTTGGCAACATTGGATAATTCAGTAAGACAACATTTACAACTAGAAAGTGAGGTATTGAAGAATTGACAGTGAGCCTATCCCCAAATGACGGGGGATGGAAACTCTTCTCTCACACAATATCTTGAGTATGCTCGTGATATCATACCCTTATACTAACAGTCGTCACTCCATGTCGGTTTGAATGTGAAACTGCTTACTCTAGAAGTTACTGTGTTGTCCTGATACTTGTATTATCTTACAGCAACACCAGAGATAACAATGCTCTCATACAATTACAGCTTCAATTATGGTTACAGAACACACTCTCGTTGCAATGATGGTAACCAATTTCCAGCGCTGTTGGCAATGGGACTATGTTTTATTCCTCTCAACATAAACACGGAACAGTTTTGGATCACGATGCTTACAAGTAAATCTGAGACAAGGACTGACCAAATATCAGACTATTTTTCAGGATTACACAAAGTTTTTCCAACTTTCAGCAGCAGTGATTTTATAACCTGCTACATGGACTCCTGACAGTGCAGTCTGAAAATACTTTCCAGTTCAAAAACCTCTCAAAGAAAATTGAGCCAGCACTGTTCTGTGCTCAGTGAATGTCGTCATAGTTAAAATGTGGTGCAAGTGACCATTCAACAATCTGCTGAATTCCCTTGCAGTAGTGGGAACGACCTTTCCCGTTCAACACACACCCCCACACACTGCAGCAAGGATACTCTTCGCTGTCAAAATGCTTTGTTCAGATGTGTTTAATCAATTAAATCGACTTGGCCTTCGATGGCTGAGCCACAATTTATTTTCCTTGATAATGTGGCAGCTACTTACTTGTACCACTGCACTCCTAATGCTGGACAAACAATTGGCCGGTGGTGTGAAGGAGAGCAGGGGTGAGCGATTTTCCAAGATTTTGACAAAGGGACATGGAAGGAATCCCCCTCTTTCCAGAGGGCTTTTCCCTCATGGACAAAGAAAGCTAATGTTGAGTTTAACCCAAGGATCACCTCAACCCACCTCTCTATATTTCACTCCATCCTTCCAGCCACTGAACTCCTTCAGCAGTGTTGCCTGAATGGCTGGTTTGTGATGTTGAGTGACAGCAACAGCACAGGTTTAATTCACACACTGTCTGAGATCACCAGGAAGGTCCCACCTTCTCAACCTTGTCCTTCTCCTGTGGCACGGTCACCCTCAGGTTAAACTCACAATGGTTGTGTCTCACTAATAAGGGAGCACCTCTGTGGTCCACTCGGACTACAGCAGGATGACTGAAGAAGGTGTTTGGTGAGCTTGCCTGTACTGGATAGTGCATTGAGTATAGCAGTTGCGTGGTCATGTTTCGGCTGTCGCGGACATTGGTTCAGTCACATTTGGAATGCCACGTTCAATTCTGGTCTACCGGCTATAGGAAGGATGTTGTTAAACTTGAAAGGGTGCAGAAAAGAAGTACAAGTATTTTGCCAGGGTTGGAGGGTTTGAGCTCGAAGGAGAGGCTGAAAAGGCTGTGGCTGTTTTCACTGGAGTGTCAGAGGCTGAGGGGTGACCTCGTCAAAGTTTGAAAGGTGATGAGTGACATAGAGTTCATTGCCAAGGTGTGTGTGTGTTTGTTTTTCAAGATGGCGCCATCCAAAACTAGATTGCATAGGTTTAAGGTGAGAAAGAAAAGGGTCATAATGACTTTTTTTTCACACAGAAGGTGGTACATGCATGTAATGAGCTGCCAGAGTATGCTGTGGAGGCAAGTACAATTACAATATTTAAAAGGCATCTGGATGGGCATATGAATAGGAGGGATATGGGCCAACCGAAGGCCCATATTGTTGATGAAACGTTTGGTCAGACAATAGTATTCTTGTTACACACTGCACCCTTATTATTTGCAATGCAAGGGACTCGAACTTAAAGGTTGAACAGTCACCCTTGCGTGGAGTCTGCCTTTTGGTGGTTGCAATCAAATTTTTTATATAAATCCACATCAGACATATATCTATTTCTTCTTATTGAACAGTTAGGTATGGATTTTCAAGTCTTGGCAACACAATAGACTATTCCATTTTATTTATGCCTCACTTGAGATGAGGTCATTGTCTTAGACTCCCGCCAGAGAAGTTAAATGTGGTTCACAGCTTCCTATTTACTGAAACAGGAGCAGGTTACAGTTTGCTGCATAGCCAACGGCTCATCACTTAGGTTTTACATGGCATAATTTCTACATGTATCTTGTTTTGAACCTGTATGTCTTGTTTAAATTGTCTTTGCTTTACTTTAACCCCTTCCATCAGACGTGCAAAGATTAGCCCGATTGTAGATTAAATCCCACTCCGATTACAATATCAAAGACTGGGAAATAAATTTTACAAATCACACTGACGAGGATGTAATATACAGAGAATGAATGAACCACAAAGACAACTACAAAACTTTCAGTTGTGGACCAACCTATCATTTTCCAGAACTGTTTTAAAACTAATAGAATTACCCCAAGTGTTTCCCCACGACTGCCACAGTCACCTGCCCTCCCTTATATCTCAAGAGGAGGTTGAGTTTTGTCCCTCCTCTCGCAGGGCAATTTACATATTAATTGAGACATTATTCTTGAATGCATTTAACAATTTCCCCCCATCCAGTCCCAGTCTATGTTTGGAAAATTGAAATCCCCTTCTATTGCAATCCTGTTTCTTACAGCTATCAGCAAAGTCCCTTCATATTTGCTTCTCAATATCCTGCTAACTAATGCAGGATCTACATTATAATCCCATCAAAGTGATCATATCCTTTTTTTCTCAGTTTCACCCATACAGCTTCACTGTATGATACCTCAGGGATATCTTCTCAAAGTACTGTCATGGTGTTTTCCCTAACCAAAAGCGCCTCTCCCCTTTCTCTCTTGCCTCCCCTTCCATTTCCGACAACAACAGACCATTGGGCTTGGTGTTGGACAACCCGATCAAACAATTTCAGATGAAGGGTCACTGAATTCGAAATGTTAACTCTATTTTCTCTGCATAAATGTTGCTAAACCTGATCAGTTTCTCCAGAAATTTCTGTTGGGCTCTTCTGTTTCAACACTTCTTTCGTACAGAACCTCTATAATGTAGAAACAGGCCATTCAGGTTGGTGGAATTGTGGATAATGTGAATGGCTATTGGAGGTTGCAACGGGACATTGACACGTTGCAGAACTGGTCTGATAATTGGCAGATGGAGTTCAACCTGGAAAAGTGTAAAGTGATTAATTTTGGAAGTTTGAATTTGAATGCAGAATACAAGGGAAAAGGCAGGATTCTTGGCAGTGTGGAGAAACAGAGGGATCTTGGGATCCATGTCCATAGATCCCTCAAAGATGACACCCAAGTTGATAGGGTTGTTAAGAAGGTGTATATTGTGTTGGCTCTCATTAGCAAGGAAATTGCGTTTAAGAGTCATGAGGTTATGCTGTAGCTCTACAGAGCCCTGATTAGACAACACTTGAAGTATTGTGTTCAGTTCTGTTCACCTCATTATAGGAAAGATGTGGAAGTTTTAGAGAGGGTGCAGAGGAGATTTCCCAGGATCCTGCCTGGTCAAGAGGGCATATCTTATGAAGAAAGGTTGAGGAGATTGGACTTTTCTCATTGTAGCCAAGATCGATCAGAGGTGACTTGATAGAGGTGTACAAGATATTGAGAGGCAGAGACAGTGGATAGCCAGACACATTTTCCCATGGCAGAAATTCTATCACAAGTGGGATTAATTTTAAGGGAATTGGAGGAATGGTTAGGGGAGATGTCAGAGGTAGGTTCTTTATACATAGATCGGTGGGTGCATAGAATGCACTGCCAGCAGTGATCGTAGACTCAGATACATTAGGGACATTTAAGCGACCCTTGGAAAGGCACATGGAAAATAGTGCAATGAAGGGTATGCAGGCTAATCTGGTCTTAGAGTGGGATAAAAGGCAGGCACGGCATCAAGGGCCTGCACTGTGCAGTACTGTTCTATGTCCTGTGTTCTATCCCCTGCCTAGCGTGTTAGGAAATTGTTGATATTGCGCCATTTAATTGGTTTCAATGAAATAACTGTAATAAATGAGGCCATCAGGAGAAAGTGAGGCTTGCAGATGCTGGAGAGTCAGAGTCAAAAAGTATGGCACTGGCAAAGACCAGCAGGTCAGGTAGCATCCGAGGAGCAGGAGAGTCGATGTTTCAGGCATAAGCACTCATCATGAATGAAGCCGTATCCAGACATCATTTCCCTTGCTCCTCTCTTTGATGTTATTGTTGGAGAAATATGAGCTGCTGTCTGGGGTGTTATTTCAAGAATGCCCCATATTAATGGTCATAGAAGCAATGGGACATGGTTCTCCACCACAGTCTCGACGATCCAATCTATCTTCCCTTGATGCAGTTCTTTGGTCACCGGAAAATGTCCCCTTCAGTGTAAATTCATGAGATGCTTCTTCAGGCGAATCTTTCAATAGATCTTCACCACAACAGGTTTATATTCATCAACATGGAATAAATCGCAAACTCAGTTACATGATTCAAAGCGATTGAAGTTATTAAATAATAAGTAATGCATTGGATTTCAAGGTTTGTGTGTGTACAATAGTGCGAGAATGTGCATTGGCTTACATCAGTCATCTTGTACTACTTTAACATCTTATAATTTTCATGGATATTCCTTTGGTATTAATCTACTGGTAAATATCTTTCTTATTTATCTAACTAATCCTCGAATATTTTCTCTATGCTACCTTGGCCTTTCTGAGTTTTGTTTTTAATTTATATTTCGTCCATTTGGATTGTCTATTGGACGATAATTTCAGGATTTTTTTTATCATGAGAAGAATCTTTGTTTTGCTGTTCCCTCTCACCCTCTATGCCTGGGGACAGGAATGGGGCTCTGGATATGGGAATATAACTAGTTATGTTGTTGGGTCATGTCTAAACTGTGTCTCAAGAATCTCGGTTTTGAAATCCATGTGTTTCTTCATTTTCTTTTCAAGCATCCACATCCAGTCCAATGTCACCATAAAATCTCTCAGATTCATAAAAGTTATTTGGGTGGAACTGAGAAATAAGAAAGGGAGAACACCATATTAAGATTGTATTATACACGGCCTAATAATCAGAGAGAAATTGAGAAACAAATTTGTGAGGAGGTCTCAGTTACCTGTAAGAATAACAGAATGGTTATGGTAGGGGATTTTAACATTCCAAACATAGACTGGGATTGCCACAGAACGAAGGTTTTAGATGGAGAGGAATTTGTTAAATGTGTACAAGAAAATTTTCTGATTAAACATGTCGATGTACCTACAAGAAGGCCTTGGAGTGCAGGTTCATAGGTCCTTGAAAGTGGAGTTGCAGGTATTACAATAGTGAAGAAGGCGTTTGGTATGCTCTCCTTATTGGTCAGAGCATTGAATACAGGAGTTGGGAGGTTATGTTGCGACTGTACAGGCCATTGGTTAGGCCACTGTTGGAATATCCCATGCAATTCTGGTCTCCTTCCTATCGGAAGAATGTTGTGAAACTTGGAAAGGGTTCAGAAAAGATTTACAAGGATGTTGCCAGGTTTGGAGGATTTGAGCTATAGGGAGACGCTGAACAGGCTGGGGCTGTTTTCCCTGGAGCGTTGGAGACTGAGAGGTGATCTTATAGAGGTTTACAAAATTATGAGGGGCATGGATAGGATAAACAGACAAAGTCTATCCCTGGGGTGAGGGAGTCCAGACCTAGAGGGCATAGGTTTAGGGTGAAAGGGGAAAGATATAAAAGAGATCTAAGGGGCAACTTTTTCACGCAGAGGGTGGTGCGTGTATGGAATGAAGTGCCAGAAGTGGTGGATGCTGATAGAATTGCAACATTTAATAGGCATTCGGATGGGTATATGACTAGGAAAGGTTTGGAGAGATATGGGCCGTGTGCTGGCAGGTGGGACTATATTGGGTTGGGATATCTGGTCACCATGGATGGGTTGGACCGAAGGGTCAGTTTTCATGCTGGACATCTCTATGACTCTATGACTTTAACTTGCAAAAGCTGATTTAAGGGCAGATATTTGCAGGTATGGGGATGGCTGGAAAATGGGAAGCCTTCACCAATGAGATAACGAGAGTCCAGAGACAGTACTTTCCATTTCTGGTGAAAGGAAAGGTTGTTTGGTATAGGGAATGCTGGATGACTAGAGAAATTGAGGGTTTGGTTAAGAAAAATAAGGAAGCGTATGTCAGGTGTAGACACGATAGATTGAGTGAGTTCTTAGAAGAGTATAAACATTCAGGAGTATACTTAAGAGGGAAATCAGGATAGCAAAAAGGGGACATGATATAGCTTTGGCAAATAGGGTTAAGGAGAATCCAAAGGACGTTTACAAATACATTAAGGACAAAAGGGTAACTAGGGAGAAAAAAGGCCCCTCAAATGATCAGCAAGGTGGCCTTTGTGTGGAGTTGCAGGAGACGGGGGAGATACCAGTCGAGTGTTTTGTATCTGTGTTGATTGTGAAGAAGGACAAGGAAGATATAGAATGTAGGGAAATTATTGGTAACATCTTGAAAACTGTCCATATTACAGAGGTGGAAGAGCTGGATGTTTGAAACGCATAAAGGTGGATAAATCCCCACGACCTGCTCATATGCATCCTCGAGTTCTGTGGGAGGATATGGAAGTGATCGCTGGGCCCCTTGTTGTGATATTTGTATCATCAATAGTCACAGGTGAGGTGCCAGAAGACTGGAGGTTGGCTAACGTGGTACTACTATTTAAGAAAGGTAGGCAGGACAAGCCAGGAAGCTATAGACCGATGAGCCTGACATTGGTGGTGGACAAGTTGATGGAGGGAATCTGGAGGGACAGGATTTACATGCATTTGGAAAGGCAAGGGCTGATTAGGGATAGTCAACGTGGCTTTGTGCGTGGGAAATCATGTCTTGATTGAGTTTGTTGATGAAGTAGCAAAAAGGATTGATGAGGGCAGAGCAGTGGACCTGATCTATATGGACTTCAGTAAGACGTTCAACAATGTTCCCCATGGGACACTGGTTAGCAAGGTGAGATCTCATGGAATGCAGGGATAAGTAGCCATTTGAATACAAAACTGGCTCAAAGGTGGTGGTGGAGGATTGCTTTTCAGACTGGAGGCCTGTGACCAGTGCAATGTCACAAGGATCGGTGCTGGGTCCACAATTTTTCGTCATTTATATAATTGAGTTGTATGTGAACATAAGAGATATAGATAGTAAGTTTGCAGATGACACCAAAATTGGAGGTGTAGTGGACAGTGAAGGTGACCTCAGGTTACAACATGACCTTGATCAGATGGACCAATGGCTGAGGAGTGGCAGATGGAGTTTAATATTGATAACTATGAGTGCTGTATTGTGGGAAAGCAAATATTAGCAGGACTTACACACTTTAATGGTAAGGTTCTAGGGAGTGATGCTGAACAAAGAGTCCTTGGAGTGCAGCTTCATAGATCCTTGAAAGTAGATTCGCAGGTCGATAGTATAGTGAAGAAGGCCTTTGCTACGCTTTCCTTTATTGGTCAGAGGATTGAGTATAGGAATTGCGAGGACATGTGGCTGACAAGGACATTGGTTAGGCCACTTTTGGAATATTGTGTATAATTTTGATCTCTTCCCTATTGGAACGATCTTGTGAAACTTGAAAGGCTTCAGAAATGATTTTCAAGAATGTTGCCTGGGTTAAAGGATTTGAGCTATAGGCAGAGGCTGAAAAGGCTGGGGCTATTTCCCTGGAGCGTCAGGAGCTAAGGGGTGACCTTATAGACATTTACAAAATCATGAAGGGCATGTATAGGGTAAATAGACAAGGTATTTTTCCGAGTTGGGGGAGTCCAGAACTTGAGGGATTTGGTTTAGTGTGAGAGTGGAAAGATATAAACGAGAAGGTGGTGTGTGTTTGGAATGAACTGCCGGAGGAAGTGGTGGAGGCTGGTACAATTGCAACGTTGGAAAGACATCTGGGTGGGTATATGAGTAGGAGGGGTTTGGAGGGATACGAGCCAGGTGCTGGCAAGTGGGACTAGATTAGGTTGGGATATGTGGTCGCCATGGATGAGTTGCTCCGAAGGATTTGTTTCCGGGCTATACATCGCTATGTCTTTACTTGTCTGCAGCAGACATCAAAGCTCTACCCTTGTTGTCTTTGTCTTGTTCCATATTTGTGCTAATTGTGACTGTACTAATGTCACTGGCTCAAAAATACTCCCTCGCTGGCAATTCAGCCAAAGTCCTGGCTTCATTTCAGGAGATTACACCTGGACTTGCTATCTGTATCATTGTGCTATTTTGTGCTGATGCACTTGGTTAAATATGATTCAAGAATTTGGTTGTCTCAGAGCCATTCACTCTGTTCATTTCCCACTCAATATTTGAGAGATGAAATCCCCAGCCACTCCTGCTCAAATGTTTTAACATTCAGAAATACCTTACATCCTGCACTTTTATTTTCCTCAGAGGATTTGGTCAGTGCCAATAAACTGTGGCTGCCCCTTTTTCGAAAGTTCTCAGCTGAACCATTATCGCCTCTTTTGTTGATTGATTGAGTATATGAGTGGCGGCCATATTTACCAGAGTGGAAGCAGGAAATCCTCAGTTGAGGACAAAGGAGGTGATGTTGGATACATGGGGAGGGGGTGTGATAGATGACATCATCAGCACAGATGAAGATGCAGTAACAGGGTGAATGGAGTGGATTCCTTGCAATAAGCAGGATGTGAGGAAGAGTATTCAAGGTATCTGTGGGAGTCGATGGGTGTGCAATGGATATTGGTGTACAACATTTATCAGAAATGGAAACAGAGATCAAGGAAAGGATGTCAGAAATGGATCAGAGGGCTATGAGAGAGGTTTAGAAAGTGTAAGCAAATTGATCTTCTCTCTTCTAATTTTTGCATAACCAGTAATAGCATCAATTGCATCACCAGTATATTGGAGGAAGTGTTGAAGGTGGGTCCCCATCTGGTATTGGACCAAAAAATATTCCGTATTACCACAAAAAGGCATAGATACAACAGGGACTCGTACAGGCAGCCAGAACCACATATTGGACTTGGAGAAAGTGAGACAAGTTAACAAAGAAATGTTACAAATGAGACCATACTGGCAAAAACAGATGGTAGTGGTTGGGAACTGTTCAGGTCTCTGAGGAAGAATCAGAGAGCCTTCAGAAATTCCTGATGAGAGACAGATGTGCAAAGGGATTGCGCATCCATAGTTAAGAGGAGACAGCAAGGGCCGACGAGAAAAAAAGAAATGGAAATTGGACAACTAACATAAAGCCTCAGAAGAGTTATGACTGTTAAATATTCCTTCCAATTTCTTTCCGAATTCAGTAAGCTACCGTTCTCCTGCTAAATAATTCCGCCTACACCTTGAGCCTTTCCATCCTGCCATAACCTTTGCCTTCTCACCTTATTTAAAAAACACAAGCTCAGTACAGTCCCCTTTATCAATGACACATGTTCCATCCTCAAAGAAATTCAGTAGAATCACGAAACGATTTTGACTCTGCAGATTAACTTGAACTGATCAATGTATCCTACTACATCTGGTTGAATAATACCTTCCAACAGCTTCCCTGTGTCGTGTTCAACTGACTGGGCGATTCTTTCTGCTTTCTCTCTCCCTTTTTGAATGCAGGGCTTCCACCTGCTCTCTTCCAATACACTGGGGCTGAACCATGAATCACCAGGAAGAGCAACAGTTTCAAGAATCGGTCAGCAAAGGTCTTTCAGTTACTGGATAGCGGTTTCCCCATTCTCCACCAGAGTTGCCAGATTCTGACTGGGGTATGGCCAAACCAACTGATGTGAACCTATAATTTTTGAGACATCTTATTTTTCAGTTTTCAATGTGCACGTGCATTCATATACTGGATATACATGACAATAAAATTCAATTTCAATTCCCATATCAAACCTCCGGGAAGTCAATCAGGTTAACTGAACAGTTATATTATTTACAGTTGTTTAACAAATATTTTGTTTACATCAGATTGAAAGTGATACTTGGCAATCACACTGTATAAGGTAGACAATATTTACAACTGGAAAGTGAGGGTTTGAAATCCTGACCGTGAGCCTATCTCACTTGGTCCGGTGATAGGAACTTTACTCAGAAAGATCATTTCAAACCTGCTGTTGATACGACTTGTTCGCCACCTCCTTCAGCTCAATGCTTTTCGTATTTCAAAATAAAGATATAGATTAGACCCCCCAAAGAGTACCCTACCCAGACCCATTGCCCGACATTTACCACTGACTAGTGCACGCAGCACTATGGGCAATGTGGCATGGCGAATTCACCTTACTGGCACATCTTTAGGTTGTGGGAGAAGCACCCAGAGGAAACACTGTAGACAAGGGGAAAGTGTGCAAACTCTACACGGACAGTCACTCAAGGTGGGAGTCAAACCTGTTTCCTTCACACTGTGAGGCAGCAATGCTAGCCACTGAGCAACAGTGCCATACCAGATACTACCCTTTCTTCATTAAATATCTTTGTATCCATACATAGTCACTCAAACAATTCAGTTCTGTATGGTAGCACATTGAAGAAAACAAAGATTGGAGTTTGACTCTATCCAGCAATCAAGCCAAAGGCATTTCTTACAAGATTATGTTAACATATAGAGGAGGCACTGGAAGGATCCAATAACTGAACAGTCCCATTTACCTTCAGGAGGAAGATCTCGGACAGTGTTCTTTCCACACTGCCCCTTTGAGGTAGCTGCCCCAAGCTTTACTGTGTCCCTCAGCACATAGTCCTGGACCTTGGAACATGCCAATCTGCAACAGTTGGTAAGGGTCAATACCTTGCTGTGGAAGACCAATGAATTTCAGGCAGACCAAGGAGTATCTTCTAACAAGTTGATGGTCATCCAGACACGGTCAATGTTTGTCTCTGCATTCCGGGGAACACACCAGAGAGCACAGAGTTCTGTGTGATGGAGCAGTTCAGGACAAACCTCGACAAAAACCACTGCATTTTCTCTCCAAACTTCCTTTAAAGCATATTTCCAGAAGGAGATGTGTGACAGTCTCTAGCACCCTCACAGCCACTTTGAGGGTAGCATGGGGTGGTACACAGAGTCTGGAAATACAAGAAGGATCTCAAAGCTAATGCCTTTCTCACCTGAAGATTGTTGGAAAGTTCTGGTGTGAGGTATTGTGCCAAATGGCTTTGACAGTCTCCTTTTCCTGCAGAGTCTCAAGGATGCTATGTGCAGATCACTCCCTGAGGGACTTTTGTTCTTTCCAAATTTCTCCATGAAGAACAGGTGATGTGGAATTTTCCACTACTTGGGAGTGTTTCATGGCAACAAATCAAGTCCCATTCTTGGCAACATGAAGGACAGAGCTGAAAATGTGTTGCTGGAAAAGCGCAGCAGGTGGAAGGAACACCAAGGACAGGTCAAATCTCAGCACGTAGTGACACCGGTGTTTGTGCGCAAAGAGTCTACCCACAACTTGATGCAGCCACACACAAAGATGGCCATGAGGATGTGGGCTGCTTGGGTACATTCATTAACCCACTCGTTTTCCAGAGCTTTCTACCTGGTCTCCCTGCAGATGTGGTTCATCTTAGACCACCAGTTGAAGTGGAAGATGGCTGGATTGACTGCCACAGGGTAGGTTCTGGGAATGGTGTGGACTTACCCCGCGTACGAGAGATTGCACCTGATGACCAGCTTCTTACCTACAATGGAGAGGGAGTGGTCCTCCACCTAAACGCCGAGCTTCCGCCTCACGTTGGCTTGATCTCCTTCCAAGATTCTGCACATGTCCCAACAAGCACCAAGACATCGCTTGGCTGGTGATGAGAAGGGCATTACCTGTGAGTTACTTCCTGAATAGCGGTACTATGTCCACCAACAGACGCTGCCCTCAAAGTGTTTGGTGATAGTGGTTGGGGGAGATGGAGACTATCACACATCTCCTGCTGGAATGTGCCTTTGCAAAGAAAGTCAAGAGAAAGATTTTTTTGTTGAGTTTCATCCCGAGCAGTTCCATGAGGCAGGACGCTGTTTTCTTCAGTCTGTTCTCATAGATGCACACCAAGACAAACATTGACTGCGCCTGGAGGTCCATCAACTCGGTGAACAACACTCTCTAGTTTTCCTAAAACACATTGGTCTTCCAGAGGAAGGCATTGATCCTGACCAAGTGCTGCAGACTGGCTCATTTCAGACAGGCATATGTGCTGAGGGATGCACTAAAGCATGGGGCAGCTGCTGCCAAGACACAGTGGGGAAAAACCACTATCTGAGGTCTTTCTGTCAAAGTTAAATGTCTGTTTGTTCTGTTATCAGAACCTTTTGGTACTTCAAATATATATAAATATCATTTTACACAAGTAACAGATGCCTTTGGTTTGTTTATTGCATTGTGTCCAACTCCAATATTTGCTTTATTTTCTTTATATGCTATTGTATAGAACCAACATTCTTTAGTAACTATGGATGCATGTATTCTTTTTCATGAATAAAGTATATTTTTGAAATTAAAACAATCTGTCCTTCTATATGGGACCCAAAACTGCTCACAGTATTCCAAATTCCTTATACAGCCTGAGCAGTATATTTCTGCTCTGGTATCCTAACTTTCTCAAACAAACAATAATGTTCCATTTACCTTCCTAACTGCCAATTGAAGTTGCATTTTAATCTGAAAAGAATCCTGAACACGGGCTAACAAGCCCCTTTCTGCTTCAGATTTCCGAAACCTTTCCTCATTCAGAAAACAGTCTGCACCTCTCTCCTTCTAATCCCAGGACATAAACTCACACACTTTACCACATTGTACCCTGTCCACCACTGAACTGGAAGAGAATCCTGAATGAGGACTCACCCCAAGAGTACCTTTTCATTGTGACTCAGGTCTGGCAGCATCTTCCGAGCTAGAGATAAAGCAGAGACAACATTTGGAGTACAGGGGTGGCCGTGCTTCTGAAGAATGTTCTTTGGGACTTGACACAGTTTCTTCATCACTTTCACCTCTCTGTCTTTGGGAGGATTTTTCATTCTGGTACATATTATTGTGTTTGGTGACACGCAGAGTCGGCACATTTTGTGTTTTGGTTATTTTTCTCTTTAAAGAGTTTTCTTCTGAAGTGGCTGCTAATGGACACCTGGGGAGAGGCGGCCATTAACGCCATCTCGCGCGGGGTGGGAAGGGGTAGGGGCTGGGCCTGAAGCTAAAATGTTGGCGGCCGGCCCCACCGAGAAAAAGATCAGTGTCAGAGGGAGGGCTGAACTAGCCACCAGGATACACGAACACCAACTAACTACCAAAAGAAGTGACTAACTATCACTAGTATCCTTCCATACAGATGAAGAAGGACACTGATTTGACTGGGACAATACATCGAACCAAGGACATCTAAACAGAGACATGCATGAGAATTTCTAGAGGCCTGACAATCAAACGGAACTTCATCGATAAACACATCGATTTGGACCTTATTTCCCAACCTCTGAGAAAAAGAACTAGAAATGATATCGCCCGCTTAAGAGACCAAGACACATAAATAGAAAGTGGGACATAACACCAGCACTTCATCAGAGGCTCACTGATGATGTTGCACTAATGGTGTTGAAACATCTGAAAACAAACCTCCCAGTTCAGTGAGCAAGCTTACAACCTAGAACTGTTCCAGTTTCTTTAATTTTCTACGTGAATACTGATGACAGTCAGTCCTGGATCGGTTCTCCTGAATGTATTCTGATGCCTTCTCAGGGTTTATTATTTATTGATATATTAGCAAATGTCGCAAAGGCCAGTACCACAAGATAGATCCCCGAGGAAGTAGCCCCCACAAAGCTTACACCTGACTGAAAGGTATCAATTTACGTATTACCTGTCAGTTTCAGCAGCTTATCCAATGTCTCATCATGAATTTCAAACACCTCAAGTTACTGAACTACTTTGTCACCTGCTCAGTGCAGATCATTTAATAATCGAACGATGCCCCCACGTACACAAATGCATTTTATATTCCGCACTCATCTTCAGTCTTCCCTTTACTACACTTTTGCTATTCATATATCTACAGAAGCGTTTGCAATTCATTTCTATCTTCACTGCCAGTTTCTTCTCACAATCCCTCTGTTTCTCATATTGACTTTTCCAGCTGTCCTCTGAAACTTTTCTATTCAGCCTGGATCTCTGGTCTATTTTCTCTAGAATACGGATGTACTCTATCATGAGAAGAACTTGCCTTAATTTCTAACTCATGGATTTGTTTGTTGACTTTTCCCTTTTGTCTCTGTTAATAATGAAACATCCCTTCTTTGATGTTAACCCAGTGAGTAGTCACTGCTCACCCTGTCAAACTTTGACTCCAATTTATTCAGTCCCAATCCTTTCTTACCCAGTTTGAGAGGGCTTTCTGCCCGTTGATAAATCATAAACTGGACCATACGATGCCATTTTCCAGAATCGGTCTACTCTGTCCCTAAATATTGTCCTACTAATACTTGCTCTTGACACAGAACCAGGTCACACTGTGATGTTTTCTCTCTGTTTATAGATTAAATTAGTCAAACCACAGGACTGCAATCTGGATCAAGAAAGACTTTATTAATTTAATGGACTGAAGACAATTTTCTAATTGACCGACAAGGCAGCTGTTGAGAATATATGACAGTCAGTCCTGGATCGGTTCTCTTGAATGTATCTCTGATGCCATCTCAGTGATCATTACTTATCGATTCATTCATAAATGTTTGGAAAGGCCAGTGCCACAGTACTGATCCCTGATAAAGTAGTCTCCTACAAAGCTTACTCCTTACTGAAAGTATCAATTTCCTTGTTACCATGATCATGAACTATCGAGGAGCCTGAACATAGATGGAGTCAATGGGAATCAGAGGA
Source organism: Hemiscyllium ocellatum (assembly GCF_020745735.1). Taxonomy (NCBI): domain Eukaryota; kingdom Metazoa; phylum Chordata; class Chondrichthyes; order Orectolobiformes; family Hemiscylliidae; genus Hemiscyllium; species Hemiscyllium ocellatum. The sequence continues at coordinate 15,311,412 of NC_083444.1, forward strand.
ACATTCTCTGCTGGTTGGAGGCATGTCTGGCACATATGAAGATATGTATGATAGCTAGAGGCCAATCATCTCAGCTCCAGTACATCTCCATAGGAATTTCACCTGGCAGTGTCCTCGGAACAACCATCTCCAGCTGTTACATCAATGGCCTTCCATCCATCATAAGTTCAGAAGTGAGAATGTTCATTAATGTGTACACCATGTTTAGCACCATTGCTTACTCTTTGATATTAAAGCAGTTCATGAGATGTTTATGCCATCAAGTTTGCAAATGACACAGAAGTCGGTGGAGAAGCAGACAGTGAGTAAGGTTGTGAAAAGTTCAGCAGGACAGAGGTCAGTTGAAAGTTGGGTGGTGAAATGGCAGATGAGGTTTTATCCAGACTAGTGTGAAGTGATGCATTTTGGCAGATCAAAATTGGCAAGATGAAAGTATACAGTAAACAGCAGGAAAATTGGAATCATTGTTGTACAGAGGATCTTGGGGTGCAGTTCCATAGTTCCTTGAAAGTGGCAAGACAATAGGATTAGGTTGTAGAGAAGGCATACAGCACAGTTGTTTTTATTGGTGAGGGTATTAAGTATTAAATTTGGCATATCATGTTGCAGATATATAAAATTTTAGTTTAGCCACATTGGGAGTATAGTGTGCAGTGCAGGTTTGGATGTGAAGGCTTTGGAGAAGGTCCAAAAGACGTGTAACAGGCAATTACTTGGATTGGAGTGATAGAATATTTTCACAAGAGCATTGAAGGCAGAAGGGGCAACCTGATAGAAATGTTTAAATTTCGAAGAGACATTGATAGATGCAGAGTTAGAGTGCTTTTCCAGGGATGGAAATGTCAAATGTGAAGGGTCACAAGTTTAAAGTGGGAAAGGAAAAGTTTTAAAAGAGATATGCAAGCCCAGTTTCTTTTTGTACAGAAGGTGGTAAGTGCCTGGGACATGTTGGCAGGGAAAGTAATAGAAGCAGATACAATAGCAAAAGGCTATTTAAGAGGCATTTATACCAACACATGAACAAACTGGGAACGGAGCGGGGTGGGGGTGGGGGTGGGGGAGATACAGGCTACCTGCAAGCAGATGGAACTAGTTTAGAATGGCAACATGGTCAGCTACAGATACGGTACACTGAAGGACTTGCTCCTGTGATTTACTGTTCGATGTTCATAATACATCAAGACCGGGACAATATCCAAGCTTAGGCTGACAAATGGAAAATAACTGTTTGATCACAGAAGTACAAAGCAACGATCACCTCCAAAAAGAGTGAATCTAACTATCATCTCTTGACATGCAATGGTGGTACTATTATTGAATCCCACACCATAAACAGCCTGAGGGTTACCATTACCCAGAAACTGAAATGCAGTTTTTTAAAAAAAAATCATTCACAGGACATTGATGTTGCTGGATAGGCCAGCCTTAATTGCCCATCCCTAATTTCCCAGAGGATAATTAAAAGTCAACCACAATATTGTGGGTCAGGATTCCCATGCCGTCCGGCCCTGGTATAGATGGCAGCTTCGTTTTCTAAAGGACGTGAGTGAATGCGATGGGTCTATCTGACAATCGGCAATGGATTCACAGTCATCTGTGGACTGCTAATTCAGGTTTCTTTTATTTTTGTATTCAAATTCCACCATCTTCAAGGCTGTCATTCAAATATTCACTGGGTGTCTGCGTTAACAGTCCAGCGATAATACCACTAAGCCTTCACCTCCACCTATACTTTTATGAACTTGCCTTATAAACACAGTGGCTACAAGATTAGGCTAAGGCGAAGAATACTGTGGTGAGTAACTCACCTCCTGACTCCTCAAAGCCTGTCCACCATCTGCAAGGCACATTTGAGGAGTCTGCTTACAATCCTCTCCACTTACCTGGACGAAAGCAGCTCCAACAACCGCCAAGAAGCTCAACACCATTCAGGACAAAGCAGCATGCTGGATTGGCACCCTATCCACAAATATCCACTCCTTCCATCACCAACGCTCAGCAGCAGCAGTATGTGCTATCTATCAGATGCATGGCTAAAATACACCAACGATCCTCAGACAGCACCTTCTAAACCCATGACCACTACATTTTAGGTGCACAAGGGCAGCATATGCATGGGACGAACACACCCAGCAGTTTCCCTTCAAGCCACTCACCATTCTGACTTGGAAATATGTTACCATTCATTCACAATGACTGGGTCTATACCCTGAAATTCCCTCCTTAAGGGCATTGTGTATCGACCTGCATGAACTGCAGCAGTTCAAAAAGGTAGCTCACCACAATCTTCTCAAGGGCACTTCGAGATGTAAAACAAATGCTGGCCCAGCCAGCGATGCCCATGTCCCATGAATGAATAAAATAAAACTATATGGGAAATTGAAACTATCTCAACATTTTCTACATTGTGGAGATTTTCAAATCAAGTATTTCAAGGATATGTATATTTTTGTTTAGAAATGAGGACTACAGTAGAATGTGAGCTGTTATTCATCTGTTGATTGTAGGAATTCAAACAGCTTTAGACATGCTTTCAAGCAGATGTGTTAATGGTTATTGCTGGGAATCCCTGCTCTGTACTGACATGTGTCTGCCAAATCATTTTGGGCTTAGGTTTTAGTTACACAAAACTAGGGGATTCAAAGAAGAAAGACCCTCTCCCTCTTTGTGTGAAGTATATGGCAACCAGATAGTGTTTCACCCAGTTCAGGATTCTCACTACTCAAAGTTTGGGAGAAGATTTGTAGCTCGGGTGCTCGTTGTTGTGGTTCTGTTCGCTGAGCTGGGAGTTTGTGTTGCAAACGTTTCATCCCCTGTCTAGGTGACATCCTCAGTGCTTGGGAGCCTCCTGTGAAGCGCTTCTGTGATGTTTCCTCCGGCATTTATAGTGGCTTGTCTCTGCCGCTTCCGGTTGTCAATTCTAGCTGTCCGCTGCAATGGCCGGTATATTGGGTCCAGGTCGATGTGTTTGTTGATAGAGTCTGTGGATGAGTGCTATGCTTCTAGGAATTCCCTGGCTGTTCTCTGTTTGGCTTGCCCTATAATAGTAGTGTTGTCCCAGTCGAATTCATGTTGCTTGTCATCTGCGTGTGTGGCTAAGGATAGCTGGTCGTGTCGTTTCGTGGCTAGTTGGTGTTCATGGATGCGGGTCGTTAGCTGTCTTCCTGTTTGTCCTATGTAGTGTTTTGTGCAGTCCTTGCATGGGATTTTGTACACTATATCTGAACTGACAGCCAGACTGCTGCAACCACTAGGACTCATAACAGCACAGAAACCAACAGCCACTCTCAGACAACAACTCACCAGAACGAAGGACCCGATACCCAGCATGAGCAAAACCAATGTAGTGTATTTGCATAAATGGTCAAAATTGCGTTGAGCCTTGTGCTGGTCTATTGACCAATCTGCTCCATGCACTTCCTCCTTGTTCAAGTACCTCTCTAAATTGTCTGTTGTGAGGAAATGTTTGAAAAACTGTCCAGATCCATTTTGGAAGCTGTATGGACAGATGAAGAAATGGTCATTCTTTACTGGAGATTCCAGTGTGGCCCAGAATAACTATATTTGGATTCAGGCCTTTTCAATAGTGTTGCAGATGCATGTGGTTGTGCAGAGGTTATGTGGTTACTCGTCTGAACAAGAATCAGCTGTTAAATGTGGTTATTGAACTGAGCAATAATTAACTGTTTACTATTGTTCCAACAATGAGCAATAATTAGTTGTGTGTTCTGATTATTAAAATGAACAATAACTAAATAACCTTCAACTGAAAAAATAATTTGGTTTGGCATGTTTTTTTTAAAGAGTCAAAGAAATAAAGAAATTCTCACTCTTTATTGTGTACAATTTGTAACTGATCTGCAGTATTATTTTAGGAGAAAGTGAGGACTGCAGATGCTGCAGAGTTGACGCTTCGAGCGTAAGCTCTTTATCAAGAATTTCTGCTCCTCAGAATGGATAATCAGAACCTTTGTCCCAGCGTAGAAATGTAAGTTACGAGTGGACATATATTTAAGGTGTTATGGAGACCACATCAAACTCCCCCAAGGCAAGGAAAGGAAATTTGATTTGATTTGATTAAATTTATTATTGTCACTTGTACCCCCAAGTGTCCCCTGATGCAGCCTGACCAGTTGTGCTTTTCCAACACCGCACTTCTTAACTGTGGTATATTTCTCACAGACGAACCCAGCAACAATTCAACACAGTCATGTTCACAGGATCCCACTTTACAGAAAATACCCCAGACAACACTATGATCATCTCAGGGCAGATCCTGCCCCACTGGGAGGACAGATCCAGCAGAGGGAACAGCTCTGTAGTATGCATTCAGGGAGGTGGGTAGTCCACATTGATGCCAGACCCCTGATGCCAGACCCCATGAACCCTCATGGCATCAGGTTAAACACGGGCCCAGAAACCTTCTGCTGATTATCAATTACCACATCCCTCAAATTTATCTGTTTGGCCACAACATTTGAAGATGGAAAGGACAGAGAATGTATTCGTGTGTGGGAGGCTTCAGTACCCATCACCAAGAGAGGCTCAGCAGCTCCATCTGCTGACTGAGCTGAGAACAATTCAAAAGGACACAGCTGTGGGACTGGGGCAGCAGCTGGGGGTGAGGGAACCAACAAATGGGAAAATAAACATAATTGACTGCAATGTCACCAATCTGCCTGCCCCACATTTTATAGACACTGCATCAAATTGTGTGGCACTATCTCTGTGCTGAAGGGCGGATCTAGCAACTTACAGCTCGGTGTCCATGAGGTTCCGTGAGCCATCAGCAGCCACCAAAATAAACTCTGCATGACCTATAGAAAGTCTGCCCGACATATGTGGCGCGTGGGAGTGGGTGGGTGGGGTTGAGGGAAAGGGAGTGGCTGGAGATTTTTAAACTGTATTGTCGGAAGTTGAAATGTAACCTCATGGAGATTCATAAAATCAGGAGGGGCATTGATAGAATTGGCCCACTCCTACAAAAAACTGCTGAGGATCGTGAATGAAGGCCATCACGCAAACAGTTTTCCATCCATTGCCTCGGTCGCCACTTCCCAGCCAACATCATCAAAGATCTCTGTCACCCCAGTTATAATTTCTTCCACCCTTTTCCATTGGGCAGAATACACAACAGACTCAAGAACATATTTTCTTCCCTTCTGTTTCCAGAATTGTGAATGGACTTATATTCGAGTTCATCTTTCTCGGCACCTTCTCTGAAGCTGATGTACTTATGCAAGGTATGACTTGTACTAGTTAGCATGGAAAACAATACTTTTCACTCTATCTGGGGGTACAAGTGACAATAATAAATTTAATCAAATCAAATCTCCTTTCCTTGGCTTGGGGGAGTTTGATGTGGTCTCCATAACACCTTAAATATATGTCCACTCGTAACTTGCATTTCTACACTGGAACAAAGGTTCTGATTATCCATTCTGACCATGGACGTCATAATTTTATGAACTTCTATTAAGTTGCCCCTCAGCCTTAACATCCAAATGAATGCAGTGATTTGTTAAATTGCTTACCACCATTCACGAAGGGAAGTAGTAGGGTTTCAGAGCTTATGTTTGATCTATCGGTTGTGGAATCACTCTGGCCTGTGTATCAGTTGATTCTTGTTGGGTTGATATGCAAGTATTTCTGTGTTGCAGCGTCACCAGTTTGTTACCTCCCTTTTAGACATACCCTCCTGCTTCTTCATTGAACCAGGTTTGATCCCTGGTTCCACGTCATAATCTTCCCATTCACCTGCTGCCCCTGCCCTTCATTTGTTCATCATTTGTGTTTGGAAATGACTTTCTTTCAGACCTTGGTGAATTTGTGCAGTTCATCTTGGAGATGGTCCGCTCTGCTGTTCTTGTGCTTCAGTGATACAGGGAATGAATATTTAGGCATAAGGTGCCAATCAGTTAGACTGTCTTGCCATGCATGGTGGCAAGTTTCTTGAGTGTTCTTGGAACTATACTTATCTAGGCAAGTGGACTATTCCATTACACAGATGGTGAACAGAAATTTGGGAAGAGTCAGGAAGTGAGTTATTTGCTGCAGGAGACTTACTCCCTGATCTGCTTTTGGAGCCAAACTGTTGATATGACAAGCCCAGTTCAGTTCTTGTCAATTATAAACCATGTGAAGTTGATATTTTTGGAATTTAGGGATGGGTGGGTCTGCGTGTGATATTGTCAGGAGGATTGGAGTGTACTCGATGGGGCAAATGGTCTGTTTCCAAACTTTAGGGGTTCTATGATTGGGACTTGCAAAGTGCGAGTGCACTTGCGAATCCAAGTCTGTTGTCGTTCAGTCCAGTTCCATTTGAATCTCGACAATTTCAGTACCTGAGGAGTTGTGAATGGTGCTGAACCTTGTGCAGTGATCAGGGAACATTTCCACTTCTGAGGTTATGTCAGAGTGAAGTTCATTGATAAAGCAGCTGAAGATGGATGGACAAAGGAATTCCTGCAGAGATGTTCTGGAATTTGGACCATGACTCTAAGAACAACCACCTTCCAATTTGCTAGTAATAACTGAGAGTTTTCCCTGAATTCTCATCGATTGTAATTTAATTTGCGCTCCTAATGTCACACTTGGTCAAATGGTGCCTTGATGTTAAGGGTAGTTACTCTCACTTCCCCTCTAGAGTTGAGCTTTTTTGAACCAAGGCTGTATTTAGCTGAGTGGGAGAACCTGACAGAACCCAAACTGGGTGATAGAGAGCAGGTTATTGCTGACCAGGTTTTGCTTTATAACACTGTCGAAGACACCTTTCTTCACATTTTCACAGTAAAGGATGGACAGATGTGGCATTAATTGACCATATCAGATTTGCCCTTGCAGAACGTGCCTGGGTAATTGCATACATTTGGAGTACATGCCAGCTCTGTGGATGCACCGGAATGCCTTTACTCGGCATGAGGCAGTTTTAGAAACTGATATTGTCAGGAGCCACAGAAATTGCAGTATCTGATGCCACCAGAGGTTCTGTAATGTCAGGTGGAGTGAGCTGAATTGGCTGGAATGTAGGAACCTCAGGAGGGTTCTGAATGGATCACCTCCTCTGTATTTTTGGTGGAAGGTTGTTGATAAAGCTTCAGCCTTACCTTTTGCTCTGATGTGCTGGGCTCCCCCATAACTGAGGATTTAGTTGTTGGAAAGCAGCCTCCTCATCCAGTGGTTTGTTTAATTGCCCACCATCTTTTTGACTAAACGTGCCAAGGCTACAGAGCTCAGATCTGATGCATAAACAGAAATTACTGATGGAAAACGGCAAGTCTGGCAGCATCATTGGGGAGAAAGCAGAATTTCATTGATTGTGTAATCATTTAGCTCTGTCCATCACTTTTTACGTACACAGGTCGTCCTGTTTTGTCGCTTCACCAAGTTGTCACCTCATGTACTGGCAGTCAGTGCTGATACTTGCATGCTCTTCATTGAACTAGGGACGAACCCCTGGCTTTGTGGTAACGGTAGAGTAGGAGATATTGAGTCAGAGATTTATACAGCATGGATAGAGACCTTTTGTTTGACATTTTCTACGCTGACCATTCATCTCAATCTGATGTAGTCCCATTTACCAACAGGTGTCCCATATTCTATCTATTGTTGTGGTTCTGCTCGCCGAGCTGGAAGTTTTTGCTGCAAACGTTTCGTTCCCTGGCTAGGGAACATCATCAGTGCTGTTGGAGCCTCGTGTGAAGCGCTGCTTTGATGTTTCTTCCGGTATTTATATTGGTTTACAAACCAATATAAATACCGGAAGAAACATCAAAGCAGCGCTTCACACGAGGCTCCAACAGCACTGATGATGTTCCCTAGCCAGGGAACGAAACGTTTGCAGCAAAAACTTCCAGCTCGGCGAGCAGAACCACAACAACGGATACCCGAGCTACAAATCTTCAATCAGATTTTAAATATTCTATCTATATCCTTTCTATGAAAGTTCCCATCTGGATGCCTTTCAAATGTTGTAATTGTACTCAATTGCAACGCTTCATCTGACAGCTTGTTTCATACACACACCACCCTCTGTGTGAACAAGTAGACTCCCAGATCCCTTCTAAATCCTCCCCCTCTCAAGTTCAATGCATGCTTCTAATTTTGGATTCCCCACCCTAAGGAAAGAAAAAATACAAAAACATTTGCAAATATAATCTCCGGATTACTTCTAATGCCATGTGTTGATGAGGGTAACAACAGGAAGATATGGGAGATGAATGTCTGGCTAAAGAATTGGTGCAGCGGGCAGGGATTCAGATTTTGAGATCATTGGGATCTATTCTGGAGCAAAGTTGACCTGTTAAAGAGGGGTGGGTTTCACCTGAACATGAGAGGGACGATATCAAGGTGGCCAAGTTTGCTCATGCTACAAGAAAGGGTTTCTACTAGATTGGCAGGGGATGGGATCCTCAACAGCAGGGAGGCAAGTGTGAGGCTGAAAGGAGATACAGGAATCGGAAAGAGGAAATTGAAGAGACAGGTCAGACTGAAACATGACGGAGCGAGAAAAGCCTGCTGGATTAAATTGTATTTATTTCCATGCAAGAGGGCTGACAGGTAAAACCGGTGAACTCGGGGCGTGGATTGGTACGTGAGACAATAGCCATTACCGAAACATGGTGAAGGTAGGGACAGGACTGGCAGCTTAATGTGCCAGGGTACAGGTGCTTTCAGTGGGACAGAGGGGGTGGAAGGAGAGGAGGGGGAGTTACTTTTTGATTAAGACAAGTATCACAGCAGTAATCAGAGATGAAATAACTGAAGGGTCGTCCAGTGAGGCTTTGTGGGTGGAGCTAAGAAATAAGAAGGGAATGGTGACGCTATTGGGGTTGCACTGTAGGACCCCAAAGAGTCAATGGGAATTAGATGAACAAATATGCAGGAAGACTGGGGAGACTTGCAGGAGAAATAGCATCGTCATAATAGGAGAATCTAATTTTCCTAACATAGTCTGGGACTGCGAGATGATCAAGGGTTCAGATGGGATGGAATTTGTTAAGTGCATTCAGGAAAGTTTCCACAAACAGTATATAGAGGCTCCTATTCGGGAAGGGGCAAGCCTAGACCTACTGTTGGGAAATCGGTCAGGACAGGTGATGGAGGTGACAGAGAGGGAGCACTTTGGGACCAGTGACCATAGTTTATTAATATTTAAATAGTTATGGAGAGGGACAAACTGGTGCACAGGTTTAGTTCTAAATTGGGGGTGGGTGAATTTTGATTAAATTAGACAGGAGCCTGCTGGGGTTGATTTGAATAGTTTGTTTGTAAGCAAAGGGAACTATGGCTAATGAGAGACCTTTATAAGTGTGATAGCTAGAGGTCAAGGTCTATACGCTCCTGTGAGGGTGAAGGGCAAGGTTGGCCGGAATAGGGAACCCTGGATGACAAAAGATATTGCGGCTTGCATCAGAAAAAGTAGGCGTGGCTCAGGTACAGGCAGCTGGGTTCAAGGGAATCCCTGGAGGTATACAGGGAATGGAGGAATGTACTGAAGAATGAAATCAGTAGAGCAAAAAGGGGGCACGAGATGGCCTTGGCTGAGAAAATTAGGGTGAATCTGCAGAGCCTCCTTAAGTATGTTAAAGAAGAATAACTCGACGGAGAATAGAGCCCCTCAAGGACCAGAATGGACATGTATGTATAGGACCACAGGAGACGGGGGAGGTTCTCTCTAAATATTTCTCCTTTGTGTTTACCATAGAAAAAGACATGAAGACTTTGGAATTTGAGGAAATTAATGGTGATATCTTGGGGGACAGTCCATACCACAGTAGAGGAGGTGTTGAATGTATTAGAATGTCTGAAGGTGGATAAATCTCCTGGTCCTGACCAGATATATCCAAGAACACTGCAAGAGACTAGAGAAGAAATTGTGGGGACCCTGGCTGATATTTTTGCATTATTGTTAGCAGTGGCTCAGGACCCAGATGACTGGAGGATAGTAAATATTATGCCCCTATTCAAGAAACATTGCAAAGAAAAGCCTGGGAACTATGGATCAGTAAACCTAACATCTGTGGTAGGTACGTTACTTGAGAAGATTCTGAGAGACAAGAATTACATGCATTTGAAAAGATTGGATTTGATTAGGGGTCGTCAGCACAGCTTTGTGCATGGGAGATCATGGCTCACCAATTTGTTAGAGTTCTTTGATGAAGTGACCTGGAAGGTTGACAAGGACCGGGCAGTAGACGTAGTTGATATGGATTTTAGTAAGGCCTTTGATGAGTTTCCACATGGAAGGCTACTCCAGAGGTTTAGATTATATGGAATCCAGGGGGAGCTGGTAAACTGGTTTCACAATTGGTTTGATGGTAGGAAGCAGTGGAAAGATGGTTGTTGGACTGGAGACCTGTGACTAGTGGAGCGAGTCACAGGTCGATGTTGGGCCTATTACTATTTGTTATCGATATCAGTGAATTGGATGAGAGTGGAAAAACCATGATTGATAAGTTTGCTGATGACACTAAAATAGGCGGTAATGTACACAGTGTGGAAGATTATCAGAAATTGCAGCAGGACCTTGATCAGCTCGGCATTTGGGATAGGAAATGCTAATGCAGTTTAATATAGATAAGTGTGAGGTCTTGCATTTTGGAAAGTCAAATTAAGCTAGGAGTTTCATGGTTAATGGTAGAGCCTTCGGAGTATAGTGGAACAGATGGATCTTGGAGTTCAGGTCAGAGCTCTCTGAAAGTGGAATCACAGGTTTGGCACACTGGCTTTCATCAGTCAGGGCATTGAGTGTAGAAGTTGGGAAGTTATTTTGCAGTTGTACAGGACACTGTTGAAGCCACACCTGGCATATCATGTTCAGTTTCTATCACTTATTTATAGGAAGGATGTTATTAAACTGGAAAGGCTGCAGAAGGAATTTACAAGGCTGTTGCCTGGACTTAAAACGTTGTGAGTTAGAGGGAGGGGCTAGGGGGTTAGACACGCTGGAACTTTTATTGTCAGAGTGTGGAAGACTGAGGGGGGAGTCTTAGAGAGATATAGATAAGATCATGAGAGGCTTGGTTCGGGTTAATGCTCTCAGTCTGTCTCCGAGGATTGGGGAATTAAGGTCTAAAGGGCATCAGTTTAAGGTTAGGAGGAAAGAATAAAAGGGAAACTGAGGGTCAACGTTTTTACACAGAGGGTGGTATGCACATGGAATGAGCTGTCAGCAACAGTGTTTGAGGCGGGTACAATAACAACATTTAAAAGGTATTTGGACAAATAAACGGATCGAAAAGGATTAGAATGATATGAGCCAAGTTCAGGGTAATGGGGTAGAGCGGGGATGAACACTTTATTCGCCACGGACCAGTCTGAGTCAAAGGCCCTGTCTCTGTGCTGTCAGACTCCATGATTCAATGGATTGAATTTGAGAAAAAGAACCAGTTAATTGGAACACATTAAGGCCAGCAGCATGAACCATCTGTCACAGCTGCAGCACGCGAGCTGGATGGTGACATATAGACACTGCCCTGGGTCGGGGGGAAGAGTCGTTGGATAATTTGCACCAAGCGGCCGTCACAACTTGGAAGGTTGGATTGTCTGATTTTGGTCAGTGCTCAGAAGCAGGAGTGTGTGATTACGAGTGAGGTAAGGACAGGGACCCAGACAGCCGGATTACAGGAGCCTCATTCTTTGGCAAGTGTGACTTGACCGTGACACCAGAGGAACAGAAAGCCAATCAAGTGGGAGAAGCTAAGAGCCATGGAATTGCAGTCGAGGTCTCACAGTTATCGACAGCTTTTTCTGTAGCACAGAATGTGAGTCCAGGATGCTGTGTTCTCTTCCAATGCTGGGGTTCCGGGCCGAGAGTCAGGCCTGAAGACAAGTCTGCAATAGATGGGCAGGATGCATGTAGGTACAAGCAACATATACCAGGCAAGAAACAAGGTTCAACCTGGTCACTCTCAGGAGCTCGGTGTCGAATGAAGAAGCTGAAACCTCAGACACCTGGATTAATATCAATGCCCAGTGTTAATTGGTACAGGGCCAATCAGATTTGGGAGAGACATTGGTGTCTCAAAGACTGGTGTGGGAGAATTGGTTTCTGATTCTCTCATCACGAATGCTGCCAGACCTACTGAGGTTATCTTTCAAATTTCCAGTGACAGCAGTCTCTACTCTGTAGTTTGGTCAATTTTTACTCTCATCAGTCTTTTATGCCAGACCCCACTCAATCTGAATGTGTTCGATTCCATCTTCTATTTTCTGCTACTTCCTGCAATATTAATAATTGCCTGCCTGGACCCCAACGCTGTTGACTCGTATCATTCTCACCGTCTGTCAAATCCAAGTTTGTCTATCTCATTTGTATCTCGACAAAATACAAGAATAAAGTACTGAGCCTTGTAATAAAAGCAACATGGCTTCCACTCTGCTGTCTGCCAGTTGCAGTGATTTATGATCACAGCACGTTTCTGCCCGAATACAATCTTTCTCCATGGTGACCTTCTGCCATTTATTACAATAGCTTCAGATTTTATCCAGCCTCTCAGGTAATAATTTGTGAAACACATTGGAAGACCATCCCTTCATCAATCTTTCATTTTCTTTCATCAGGCACACTCACATTTGTTTAATTTGAAACCCACACTACTCTCCTTAAACTTATCCACCCTCCCCAATTGGATTTGTGTTGATCTGGTCCAGCTTATTCTAAGAGTACGCAGACCTAGTGTTAAGCTGACAATCTCTGGAATGTAACTGTTGTACTACTGAGAAAGGTGTCCCATTCTCCAGTTTGTATGGTGGGGTAGGGGGACTGGGTTTGAGCTGCAGTTTGTGGGTTTATGAAGCAGAAAATAAAACGTGGTGCAGAGTTAGCACAGAGATGCTGATGACCTCATAAGTTTGAAACTGTTTTCTTGTTCCTCCTCCTTTAATCAATGTAGTTTTCAGGGTCTAACTCTGAATTCTCAGAGCTCTGTAACTGGCCTGGAACTGTGTGTTGAAACGACTATTGTAATCCACAAGAGGAGACTTTCCCACTGCACTGCTCCCATGGGCTGGAATGCTGCAGACTGAGCAGAAAATCCCAAATAAAACCCCACTGCCCCACGCAGCTTCTTCTCACTGAACGAAGAAGCAGGTTATGTCTCATGTTTGAGACTTGAAGTCTTGACTATCACTGAATGAAGGCTGTACTCAGGGACAGAAATGAAATAAACTTTCTAACTGTGCTTTATCGCTGTTAAACTTCTGTGTTTCCGAGGTCAAGTCATTTGATTGGGGAATGAGGGTAGCAGGGCACCAGTGAAATGGAGGGAATGGTGGAGGAGCTCACTGAGGGCCATCTCTGAAGGTTGGAATCAGAAAGATGCTATTCAGTATTGAAACAGTTTAAGGTGAATTCATGGTTACATGGAGATTGAAAACATAAATTCTTTGAAGATTGTCTTGTTCAGAATTTGGAGCCCTGACAGGAAGAAGTAGTGTCCAAAGGTTTATCCAGCTGTAACCCGAGTACGATTGTAAATGGCTGCACTGCCAGCATCTCTGACCCTCTCGTGCACTGTGCACATGTTAAGAAGGACCTCATGGTTCAGACAAACTAACTCCTTACTTTTGAAGATTGTTACAGAATGTTGAACAGACAAGAAATGAAAGACTCTCTGCTCGTGTATTCTCAACCTGTCAATATTCTTCCCGAAGTGTCAATTCTCCCTGGGCCTCTTGCCCATTTCCAAAAGCAAATTGTGGCCTGTGTTTAACTTCCTGTTCAATCTGATATTTTCTGATGCCAGTCGAGTCCAGTGGTAGATTTAAGTGAAACTGTATTTTAGTACAACTTTGTCCTAGCTTTACCTCACCTTCCCCCCCAACCCACGCAACCCCAGGATTACTATTAGTCAACAGAGCTGAGTTATGGATAGGCTTATGGTCCATCCTGGGGCTTCATGATGTTTTCCAGAAAATATCTCCTTTCTTGAGGCTTTTCACAATGGATACTGTACTCAAGTAACATGTGCCAACTGTGCCATATTTACGGCTAATTAATTAGGTATTGTGTATTATTTCAGCAATCTATTGAATTCCTCATTATAGGAGATGTAAAGGAATGGTGATCTTTGTCCAGTTCCAACAAAGTTATCTGGTTACAGCTGATGTAAGAATCCTTTAGCTAACATGTCACGTTTTAATGTGCTCATTCAATCTACATTCCAGTGTTTGCTCATCTCTATATTCATTCCGCCCTGTAGGGTTTAAAGGGTAATGTTTACTGTCTGAAACTGCGTTGAACTGTTTCCATTCATGATTGTTAATGGATGTAATTAATACAGAATCAATATTTATAATGGTTGACTAAACAATTAATCAGTGTGAGATGTCCTTATCTCTATCTTAGGTGTGAGCTTCAACCTTGAGCTACTATTGTTCCCAAATGTGCAATATTATTATCTATGTTTAACAGAGCTGCTATTGTTCTACTTGAGAAAACTATATTAATAACTGTTACATTTATGATCTATGTCTGATGCACATTCAGCAACTTGAGTAAATGTTGCTGCCCATCCTGTTCTGCTGCATTACCAATGGGCAGCTGTCGGCCATTTTGTGCTCCTCAGCCATGGGCATCCCCAGCAATACCCCTTTGATTCCCTCTTAAGTGAATCATAAAGTGCACCAATGTTTGCAAGAATGGTTGCCTCACTGGCTGCTTCATTTTCAAGAGCCTAACCTGCGGGGTTGCGATAGAAGTCACCTGTTGGCAGCAACATTTGATTAATAAAAAGAGACAACTCAAGATAAGAATCATTATAACAAAGAAGGCCATTCCCTTTTCCTTCATTTCCTTCTGGTGTACGGGATTGGCAAGTTATTAGTCACTCAAAATACAGACAGTTAGTAATACAATCAAAGTCCCCACCTTGGGCTAAATGTAACAGTTCTTACATCTTTGCTTTTAAATATTTGTGTTGCTATTTACATGTGATATGCAGAACTAAATTGTGTTTCTTTAAAATTTAGATCACCGCCGTTGTAGTGATCAGCAGCACTTGGTAGTTTGCTTCCCACTGGGTTCTTTATGGATTTTCATCACATTGATCCATGTTCCTGAGACAATATTCTGTCCTCCCTCAGGAGGTCACTCTGAGCAGCCGATACCTTTTGGGATGCGGACTTGTCAGAATTGGTTTGGCTTGACAATATTTCAACAGTGTGCCATTAATTAGTTGTGAATCAACTTTCCAAAAATCAATTGTTCCTGGCAGTGACATAAGCCTTCCGGTGATTACTTTAAGAGGGTTTGGTCCTGTTGTCTGACTGGGAGTTGCTTGGATGTTGCATAGTTCTACTGACAGGGCTTTTTTTCCAAGACACTCCCTCTTGTTGGTACCTTAGAAAACCTTTGTTTTACTGTCGGTTGATTCATTCCACTTGCCCTGATGTCTGGGGGTGATGAGGGAATTTACTGGCAGACAGCCCCTGTTAAGTATATCCCTTGGTCAGAGTCTCTGCTGGGCAGGACTCCCCACCGAGGAATGTAATCCCAACACAAAAGCTTTATGATTGGCTGTGGTTCCTCGGGTTGGAGAGGCTTCTACCCATCTGGAGAACATGTTAACAATAACTAGGACGTCAGTACAGCTTCGACGTGGTGGGAGGGGTGTGTTATCGACTTGTAGATGATGGAACAGTCCTGCAGGGGGCGGAGGAGGGTCTGATTTGGGACATATCTGTGAAGGGTCCGGGGTTGTTCTTTTCACAGGGCACACAGCTATCTGCTGCCACCTGGGCATGGTTTGTAAAACCCAGCCCCACCAGCTCCTTGGGAATCGTGCCCCCATTTGTTGTGGAGCTGAATGTGCCCATGAGTGGCTCTGTTCTGTGACAAAGAGCAAATGCCTGCAGGGCGACAGGTTTGTCAGTCTCTCTTCATCTCCAGATCCCAGCGTCACACAGCTTCATTGCTGCTTTAATTCAAGCCCATTATTTTTTTCCCTCAGGATCATTGACTCTGCATATCCTTTAGGCCCTTTGTTAAAGTCCTGAGCATCTTTAATTTACCGTTTTGGATCAAACGTCATGGTGCTTATCAAGCTTCAAGTTCAGTCACTGGTTGTTCATAAACATCATACATGGACTCAAAATTCCCCAGTCCCCTTCGCTGCATCAATCTTGAGGATATTTCTTCAATATTTTTCTTTCTTTGTTAATGTTATGTGTGATTGCAACATTGAGTGGCAACTATCTCCATTTACAGGGAACCGCTCAGAGCTGCAATGTCCATGTTCTCAAATAATATCATTCTAACAGAGCGTTCATCGGGCTTTCCTTCAGATAATGCTTCCCCTCTCTTTTTCTGAGGTGCCTGTATGTCAGCATTTTGAGCCCTTTCACTCCAGCTCACTATCACTGTTTTAAAATTAGTTTCTCAATGGATAATGTCAGTGTCTTATCATTTAAATTATGTTTTGGAGCTCTTCCAAGCCACACTAATCTGTTTGTCAAGTCGGTGTACATGTCTGAGACCCATTCTCCAGTGCATTTTCTTTTTCCCATGCATTCCCTCATGTTTGGTACTTCCAAGGAAGCAATCACTTTCGTACACTCACATCAGTATTCTAAGACCAGGTCACACCTTCTTGCTCCTTCTATAATTTTATCAAAAGATTGATGAGATTATACTTATCTTTCCAAGTACAGTCCCGATGCAGCAGGTAAGGGTTTGATTTTCAAATTCACTTTTCTTGAAAAGAAAGACAAGAACGTAAACATCACCAAGAGAAACAAACAGTTTAATACTCTCACCTAAACTTCCCTTTCACTAAAATGCATGGTCACTTCAAGTGCCATTTCAACCCATTACCCTAACTTGTCCCTTTTCTGTCAGAACTCACCATCCCTACTTCCTTACTCTCATCCGATTTTGCAATTTAACTATTGGCCCCTTTCTAATTCCAGAGCTCTGGAGATATTTGCAGTCTGTGGAACATCATTGATTAATAAACCAGAAGTCAAGCATTTCTGTTTGATTCAGGCAAAACATCCTTTGTTTGTTCTTTCTTTCTCTAAGACGACCCACATTTTTGTTAAAGTTCCTCGATAATTCACCTTAGACACTTGATATATCCCTGTGTAAATGTGTCTTAATTCAAAATTCAATTCACTCCTTCAAAGTCACGTGCAGTTTTTTGTTATGCATTGAAATTCCGGATGCCCAATATATCTAATCTTTTCACAGAACTTCTTCGATGCTGAGGTGTGTTGTTAACGAATAGCTTGATGGGTTGAGGATGCCTCATCCATCACTGTGTTGTGATGTTTCAAAGTTTGCAGACAGTTTCAGAAATGTGGAGCCATTGGTGCAGGCCTTCAGTATCTGAAGAAAATAAAGCATCCGTCCATCCCACTGCAAACAAAATGGGGGGGCAGGTTGGGTGGGGGGCTATATTGCAAATGCAAAATAGTGGCACAGGGAAATGGGGGACATAAAACCTGGGGAGATACAAATCTGGTCAGATGGGGAGTATATTTGGGGGGATTTGTGGAGGGGAATGAAGCTACACTGAGAAGGGACAATTGGACAGGGGGCCAGGGGAAATTTGCCATGGAGCTGTAAGATTGGGAACAGAAGCAACTTCTCGTGCATGTGAAGCTGGCAAAAGTTTGGGTGGGAAAACTGGAAGGCGGGGGTCAGATAAAGCCCCGTTCTCATTGAGGGGGGTGACAGGGATTAGCTCGAGTGTGGAATCTTGATGTGCATCACCACAGTCAGTCAAAAGGCTAGTGAGCACTGCACTTGCTCGCTGAGTGCAGTAGGGTGGGCTATCAGGGAGGAACTGCCTCCACAGGAAGGGGGTTCAATAAGGGCCATTTGGATGCAAATCCTGAGGAGCCGGAGAGATCCTAGGCCATTTAATGATGGGTTAGATCACGATGGACTGAACATCCCCCTCCTGGGCCATGAAGCTTCAGCGATTTTGAGATTTGGGATCCTGCTGTGTATGTCAGGTAGACAAAGGGAGGTCAGTCCTTAGGGCTGAGGGATTGGGCCTCAGCAAGGGGGTTATATAGGGCACGGTGGGAGATAAAGAAGGGCTTTTATGTCGGGGTAACGAAGGGTCTGGGGCAGAAAGGACACTGCATGGGGGGGGTGATTACACAGGGCATGGGGAAACGATTGAAGGCTAAAATGCTATTCGCCGATAAAGACAAGGGGGTAAGCTTCGGGATATTGAATAGAAATCGGACTGCAGCGGTTCAAGAAGGCAGCTCAGCACAACATTCTCAAGGGGCAATTAGGGATGGTTAATAAATGCTGGGCCCAGCCAGTGATTCTCACATTTCTTAAGTGAATAATTAAAAAAAAAAATCATGGTCAGGAAACAGTAGGACCCTCCTGCGGGCTTCACGGAGGAGTTTTATTTATTCACAACACAAGGAATCCGTGTAACCAGGTATTTTACTGCGTTACTGATCTTCGCTCTGAACTGAGACAATGTTGCTGCATAAATAAATGTGTTTGTGCAACAGCTTAGGTTCTGCAGCATGTAACCAACTGCACTGAAGTGATCTAGAAAAGGCGAGTAATTGTCAGGATTGATTCCTTGAATGATATAATATAAGAAATCTACAACAGTGATTAACCACAGGAGGATGAAGCTCCCAGAGATGGTGAAGAGCAAAATCACAGCCTTCCTTCTGCTCTCCATCTCTGGGTCTCTGTGATTCTCTCCTTTGCTCTCACCCTTCAGCCTCTTCCGGACTCGACTGGTCACTAAAATGTGTCTGACTGTCAGAGCATTGAGCAACAGAATTAAAGCGAATGGTAGTAAAGGGGTTAAAACTGTATCGAGCCAATCTAATAGCACCCACCAAGTCTCAGTGAAGTAGCTTAACTTTGTTATACAGTCATATGGCACATTGTTGATTATCCTCACAGGCTCATATTCAAAATAGAAGGGGATGTTTTTCAGACAGAACAGGGTGCAGGTTGTTGCCAGAACCACAGTCGCAGCTTTCTCAGTGCAATATTTCGTCCTTAGCTTCTGACAACAAATGGTCACAAATCGATCAAAAGAGAAAGTGACGGTGAACCAGACAGAGCAGTCCGTGGCTGCACGTAACAGGACCCCAATAACACTGCACACTGGAGTGATATCCAAGAAAGACCACCTGTAATAATACAAGGGAAATCTCCACAGTATAATCCCAGTGATAATAACCATTAGATCAGCAGCTGCCATAACCACCAGGTAGCGAGTAGTGCAAGCGGAAACACCACACCTTCCCCGGGAAAGGATAGCAACCGCTAGCACATTAACTGTGGGAGACATATGGGAAAAGAAGCAGTGAATTATTCATCGCAAATTTCCACTATCTGTTCCAGAATGCAACAATAAGTTTTTACCATCAAAACCAGCACACTATGTAAGTTGAATTGTTTTGGTTTGAGTGAGTTCAAATTTTAAGACTGTCACACCCACCTCAGACTGTCCTTCAATCCAATCACTCCAGAGATAATGGAGTTTGGACAGAGACTGACCCCCACAGTCCCTCCTAAGAGAGCAGAAGAGATTCTGTAGTTTTGGCTGGTTGCAAGTTAACTATATGAATGTCTGTAGTAGATTCTTATAGTTCTCAGCTCCAACTTTGGCAGGTGGAGAGTCCCATGAATAAACCTCACTCACAACTCAGTTATAGGACTGGAACTTGGACGGTCAATAAACCAAACTCTCCCCTTTTCCATGGAAGAGGTCAGCCCCTGCTCTTACAAATGGACCAAATCCACAACTGGACTAACAAACAGATCATTAGAACCTGCATGAGATTTCAAACAAGACTGTTCCTTCTGTCCTACACAAGCTTAGCATAACAGAGTATGCACGGCTCCCTCAGTGATAACGTGTGAGAGTTGGGACTGCTGTGATATTTACACTGGCGATCTACACATCTATACACGACAAACATCTCAACTTGGAAGGATCAGGTGGTCAATCTGTCAAGATTTGAATATCCTGACCAGAGACGGTGAGGAGCACAGAATTTCCAGAAGGGATGATTGTTACACAAAGCTTCTTAATTCAAAAATGGTCCATATCACTCAATTAGTTTCTTTCACAAAAAAGACTTACCTCACTTAAACTGACCGAAGGCCCTGAAAAGATCAGCCATGATCTTATTGAATGACGGAGCAGGCGCGAAGGGCTGGACGGCTGACTCATGCTCCTGGTCCTAATGTTCTTATCTTCATCACTGCCTTGGAGTAACCGCTCCGGTGTGCTTACGGCAAAGAGAACATGAGGAATTTCTGAAAATAGCTTGGTCTCATACCTCGCGCAATGTTCTACATGACATTGGAAAATGATCCAATTCTCCAAATGTCACCCATTCCCTGTTCCTTCCTCCATGATAGAATAAATTAGCCCCATGCGCAGGATGAGATGGGGAGGGCTGGGTCGTCCCCCAGGATGTAAATGGATGGTTCCCAGCAACTGGAGCTGTTCTTGATTGGCTCCCACGTGGCAACTTGTGCACTCATGTTTGTGGGGAACTTGGAAGCTGTTCCCATTATAGGGTTGTCCCTGTCTTCTTCAATATCTAACCCACAGCTTGGTTTCACTCCAGCGTTTGGTGCCAGGATGGTTCTCTGTGTCATGCCCGGTGAGAATTTTCGGTGCCTGTCATTCCTAAATGAAATGGCTGGTTCAGCCGCAGTTAGACCACAGATTGGGTTTGGGGTTCATTTGCAGGAATTCCCTTCTTCGAAGGGTGGGTACTTGTATTCGGGGGTGGGGTGGTGTGGGGGGGTGGGTGGGGAAGTCTGGCTGGGCTCCTTGCTGAATTCCTGCCCTTCCCTTCACTCTTCCAGACTGGAGTGCTCTACAAGAACTCCGGGCCGTGCTTATGTGGACTGATTTTCAGGATGACTGCTGTGCCCTTAACTCCCTTTCCCACACAGCAATGAGTGTGCGGAGGACCCAAGGCATCAAATCTGAGATATGTGTCCCTCCCGCTTTCTGAGGTTCGGGAGATAACGGTTTAGACCTAGTTTCTCATCGCTAAGAGAGGTGAGGGTCATGTCCCTGAAAACCCAAACCAATTGGACCCAGAGTTTCCAGGGAAAGCAGGTGGGATGTTCCCCTTGTTGTTGTCTGCAGTTATGTAGCGCCACCATAGAACCCCGACAGTGTGGAAACAGGTCATTTGGCCCGACAAGTCCATACAGACCCTCCAAAGAGTATCCCACCCAGACTCATCCCCTGACCCTTGCATTTCCTCTGACTAATGCAGCTACCCTACACATCCCTGAACACTAGGGGCAACTTAGCTTGCCCAATTCATGCTTTTGGACTGTGGGAGGAAATCGGAGCACCGGAGTAAACCCACACAGACATGGGGAGAATGTGCAAACTCCACAGAGACAGTTGACACAGACTAGAATCGAACCCTGGTCCCTGGCGCTGTGCGGTAGCAGAGCTAACCACTGAGCCACTGTGCCTCGCTGGATTCTGTCTTATCCTGCCCTACTGCAGTGAGGACCACAGGCTTCATCTCATCAAGGGTCTCTCTCCCCTGAGCTGTTGGCCCTTGGAGATGGCTGAATGGCCCCCTGGATTAAAGCATATTGGGATTAATTTGGTTTGTTCTTCAGTGTCCAGTCCGTGTGTATGACAGACTATCCAGAGATCTCATCCAAATAATGTCTGGGTCCTAGGTGGAATGAAAGAGAGTCCCCTTTTTGGTGCTGCCCACCAGCTGGGTGACTGCAATGGGGTTTATGTACGGTGTGTGACCATCCAGTGTTTGAGGCTGAGAAAACCACAAGATTCATGAGACCTGATATCTGCTGTGAGTTAGGGGTGGTGGCTAAAGGTGTAGTCCCTTGGGAGAAAGGCTGGGGGTATTCCCCATCTGTGGGTGGCTGTGGATGTGTCAGTGTGGGGCCTCTCGTTATGTCCCTGGGGTGATAGCACATCGAAGGCACACATTATCCCATTCTGGTCAGAGGCCTGGTTCCCTCAGGATTGTATTTGGTCCTGGCACGTTGAACACTTCCTACTCGGGCCCGATGAGCGTTGCTTATAGGGCACGGACTGCTTCTTGCACCTCGCTGTAGTGTCCATCCAGCTTGTCAATGTATACTGAGGCTGACCCCTTGGTCCCCAATGGCCCTTCACTCAAAAGACTCAATCTTTCTGATTGTAACTGGAACTCTCCCATGTGGGTGAGGTTTTCCTGGTATCATTAATACAACTCTGACATTATCCACAGTGTTTTATCTTAAAGAGCTGTGTTAAACATCACACATTAGCATCACATCCGTGTTGCTGCTGCTGATGCTGCTGTTATTTTTGATCGATGCTGCCCTCCCTCTTACTGACTCATTGATGATTCAGCCCCAGAATTTCTGCCTGTGCAGTCGCATTGATCCACCAGCAGAGGGTAGCATCATATCACATTCATCAGAAGAGACAAAAATATGGAGAGGGATTTTGACAGGGTTTTAGTTCATCCCCACCTCTCCATTCAAAATACCCCCCATTACAGGGGACAGCTGCTCCTGAAACATGTGTATGTGACTCTATGTTTGTGTGTAAGGGACTGTATGTGAGTTTGTAAAGATTTTTGTGTCTGAGCGTTCAGGTATTTGAGTGAGAAAATGTGTGTGAACTGATGTGGGTTTGTTTCAGCGTCTGCCGGAGTGTGTGAGGGTCTAAATGTGTTGGAGAGTGTATGTGTTTGTGGTAGATGCAGTGTGAGGCCCGATGTGTGTGTGTGCACATGTGTATGCGCACATATGTGTGTATGTGCAAGTGTGTATGTGGTTGCAAATGTGTATGTGAGGTTGTGAGTGCAAGATTGAGAGTGTGAGGTTGTGAGTGTGTACATGTGTAACGGCGTGCGAGTGTATGTATGAGGGTGTGTGTTGCTGCATGTGTGTTTGCCAGTGAGAGAGAGAGGCTGCCTGACAGTGTGGTTTGATGTGTGCACAAAACTGCCTTGGAGAGTGAACTTGTGACAATGTATGAGTGTGAGAGTATTTGTGTAAATAGGTGAGAGTAAGGGCTTTGAAGATGTCCGAGTGTGTCAACAGAGTGTGAGTGCATGTATGAAGTACGGGTGTGTGAGTGGGAGAGTATGTGTGAGTGTATGGGGTCTCTCAGAGACATATGCAAAAAGACACGCACAATGAAAAATACAGTCTGACCAACCCACACATACCTATATGTATGCACACACACACAGACATATGTTTGAATAAGGCATGCTGGCTTTCATAGTGAGAGGATTTGAATACAGGAGTATCTTGCTGCAGTTAGACAGAGCCTTGGTGAGACCACACTCCTTGGGTATTATGCACAGTTTTAGTCTCCTAGTCTGAGGAAGGACAGTCTTGTTATTGAGAGAGTCTAGCGAAGGGTCACCAGACTGATTCCCAAGATGGGAGGACTGACATATGAGGAAAGACTGGATCGACTGGTTTTGTACTCACTGGAATTTAGAATAATGAGGGGGCATCTCATAGAAACATAAAATCCTGATGGGACTGGACAGGCTGGATGTGGGAAGAATGTTCTCATGTTGGAGAAGTCCAGTAGGAGGGTTCACAATCTAAGATAATCACATCTGGCCAGTCCGCATGGTAACAGGCTAATATTCGACTTAAATAGCCCAAGGCTCCCTCACTCAAAACCGATCTCTTCCCAAATCCCAGTTCATCTAATCAGCTCTCAGCTCCCTGTCAAAATGTGTGGTGCTGGAAAAGCACAGCTGGTCAGGGAGCATCCGAGGAGCAGGAGAGTCGACGCTTCAAGCATAAGCTCTTCATCAGGAATATGGCGGAGGGCGCGGTGACGGGGGGAGGTGTGTCCCAGCTCCCTGTACCCACATATCAACACTCATCTTTGTGAGGTTAGAGGGTATATGTGGGAAAAAGCAACAGGTCAATAGTTTAGCCAGGTCTGTCCCTGTCCATCCATCCACCCCCACTGCACCCAGACTTGGAATACACACACACACACACACACACACCTGAAGTTTCACACCAGGAGCAGCAAGAACACACAGTTCCAGCTCAAATTGACACAAGATCTTTGGACAAATTAGTGCCAATTTATGCCACCAAAAAACAAACAAGATGTTTGTATTAATGTATACAAGATTACTACGTAAATGAACACAAGATCTCTGCACAAATTTAATCAAACTAAGATAAATATTTAAAGTCAGCAAGCTTAATGATCTTGAGATTTATATAAATAATGATAAATGCATTATTAAATTAACCAGACTGTATTTCCAATTTCACACAAGTTTTATACAAATGAAGGGAAGATTATTGCAGAATTGAACAGAAATTCACTTGGAGGTGCAGTAGACAGCACAGATGGTTATCTCAGAGTACAGTGGGATCTTGATCAGATTGGCCAATGGGACGAGGAGTGGCAAATGGAGTTTAATTTAGATAAATGTGAGGTGTTGCATTTTAGAAAGGCAAATCAGGGCAGAACTTATACACTTAACGGTGAGATCCTGAGGAGTGTTGCTGAACAAAGTACAGGTTTATTGTTCCTGGAAAGTGGAGTCACAGGTAGATAGGATTGTGAAGAAGGCATTTGGTATGCATTGGAGGCTGAGGGGTGACCTCACAGAGGTTGATAAATCATTAAAGGTATGGACAGTATAAATAGACAAGATCATTTCCCTGGGAGTGGGGGAGTCCAAAATTAGAGGGCTTAGGTTTAGGGCCTCAGACTGCATGTATCCCACACACACGTGCACACTCTAACACAAGTAAAACCTCACACTCTGTAGCAGACACTGAAACAAAACACTCACACAAGCTCACACACGTTTTGTCACTCTCACACATAAATGCTCAGACAAAAATCATCTTACAAATTCACATACAGTCCCAAACACACAAACACAGGGTTACATAAACATGTTTCAGGAGCAGCTCCCCCCTATAATTGGGAATATTTTGCCTGGGGAGGTGGGGATGAACTAAAACAGGGTCAAAGTCCCTCTCCCTGTTTCTGTTTCTTGTGATGAATGTGATACGATGGTGGATCGATGCGATTGCAGAGGCAGATGATCTTGTCTGGAATCTTGATGGGTTTATGGTGGCTCAGAGAGTGGTGTGTGTATGGATTGAGCTGCCAGAGGAAGTGATGGAATTTGGTGCAACATTTAAAAATATATGAATAGTAAGGATTTGGAGGGCGATGAGCCAAATAGTGGAAAATGTGACTAGATTTATTTTTGATATCTGATTGGCATTGTCAGGTTGGATTTAAGGGTATGTTTCTGTGCTTCATATCTCTGTGACTCTGAGCTTATGACAGAATTGGACATAAGATTATTAAACAAATATACTTCGTTCACAGAAGCAAGGGACATGACAACGTGGTTCTATATTTTCAACAACAGTTTATCAACAGCCAATGCTCGGAAGTCGCTGCTTGGCACAAATTGTGTTGGTGAAGTTTATACAATGGACAGTGTCAGTTCCTGCACACACAGCACCAACAGGAACATTACTGTACTGGACTCTGTGAATATCACTCCCTCACAGACAGACAGTCACAGCATGACCCCTCTCTGCTGGGGACTGTCAATGTTAAATACAGACAGACAAACACATGCACACACACATCTACACAGACACACACAGACACAGAGACACACACACACACACACACACACACTAACACAGACACACACACACACACACACACAACCACAGCAATATCTCACTCTGCTGGGGAGAGTAAATGTTATATTCAGGCACATACACACAGTCACAGCATCAACCCCTCTGGGGGACTGTAAATTTTACACGCAGACACTATAATAGTCCTGAAACGTTTCTCTATTTAAATTGAAGTCTCTCTGTCGATTCTTCCCACCAAACATCACCCACTGCTGCTGCTGCTGCTGCCTGAATCCTGGAGAACCCCCCCTGATCCGGAGAAGGCAGCTGTGATCCATTCGCTCCAGGGAAAATGACAGACTGTGACAAACAGATGAGTGGGGCTTGGAAGAGCATAAAAACGTAGTTTAAATGATAAGACACTAACACATGATCCATCAAGAAATTAACTTTAAAACAGTGATAGTGAGCTGGAGTGGAAGGTCCCAAAATGCTGACATACAGACACCTCGGAAAAAGAGAGGGGAACACTGTACAATTATCGATGAACATTCCCACTTCTGACCTTATGACAGAGGAAAGGTCATTGATGAAGGAACTGAAGAATGTTGGGCCTAGGACATTACCCTGAGGGACACCTGCAGAGATGTCCTGGAGCTAAGATGACTGACACTCCACAGTCACAACCATCTTCCGAGGTGTCAGGTATGACTCTAACCAGCGGAGCGTTTGACCCCTGATACCTAATGATTCCAGTTTTCCCGGTGAGCCTGACATTGGTGGTTGGCAAGTTGTTGGAGAACATCCTGAGGGAAAGGATTTCCATGTATTTGGAAAGACAAGGATTGATTAGGGACAGTCAGCATGGCTTTGTGAATGGGAAATCGTATCTATGAACTTAATTGAGATTTTGTTTGAAGTAACAAAGAGGATTGATGAGGGCAGAGCAGTAGACGTGGTCTGGCAGACTAGTTGGCAAGAGTAGATCGCATGGAATACAGGGAGAATTAGCTTTGGATACAGAACTGGCTCGAAAGGTAGAGGACAGAGGGTGGTGGCGGACGGTTATTTTTTAGACTGAAGACCTGTGATCAGTGGTGTGCTACAAGGACTGGTGCTGGGTCCACTGCTTTTCATCATTTATATAAATGATTTGGATGTAAACATAGCAGGTATAGTTAGTAAGTTTGCAGATGACACCAAAACTGGAGGTGGACTGGACTGCAAAGAAGGTAACCTCAGATGACAACAGGAACTTGTTCAGATGGGACAATGGGCTGAGGAGGGCAGATGGAGTTTTATTCAGATAAATATGAGGTGCTACATTTTGGGGAAGCAAATCAGTGCAGGACTTATACACTTAATGGTAAGGTCCAAGAGAGTATCGTTGAACAAATTGACCTTGGAGTGCAGGTTCAAAGTTCCTTGAAAGTAGATTTGCAGGTGGAAAGGATAGTGAAGAAGGTGTTTGGTATGCTTTCCTTTATTGGTCAGAGCACTGAGTATAGGAGTTCGAAGGTCATGTTGCAGCTGTACAGGAGATTATTTCAGCTACTTTTGGAATATTGAGTGCAACTCTGTTCTCCTTCCTATCTGTAAGAGTGTCCTTGGAAGGGTTCAGAAAAGACTGACAAGGATGTCACCAAGGTTGGAGGGCTTGAGCTATAGGGAGAGGCTGCATAGGCTAGGGCTGTTTTCCCTGGAGTGTCGGGGCTGAGGGGTGACCTTATAGAGGTTTATAAAATCGTGAGGGACATGAATAAAATAAATAGATAAGGTCTTTTACCTCGTGTGGGGGAATCCAGAATTAGAGAGCATGGGTTTAGGGTGAGAGGACAAAGATATAAAAGGGGCCTAAGGGATAACATTTTAACACAGAGAGTGGTGCGTGTATGGAATGAACTGCCAGAGGAAGTGGTGGAGGCTGGTACAAGGGCAACATTTAAAAGACATCTTGATGTATTTTATGAATATGAATAGGAAGGGTTCAGAGTAATATGGGCCAAATGTTTGCCAATGGGACAAGATTAGGTTATGATATCTGGTCGGCTTGGATGAGCTGGACTGAAGGGTTTGTTTCTGTGTTGTCTCCCTCTCTATGACTCGCTGACTCTAAATATCAGCATTCTTTTACATATGCTGTAACGAGGAATTTAACAGGTTCCTGAAGTAATAGGCAAATACCTAATTAATTGGCAGTTAACATGGTACAGTTGGCACACGTTACTTTAACACAGTATCCATTGTGAAAAGCCTCAAGAAAAGAGATTAGATTCTGGAAAACATCATGAAGCCCAGGGGGTGGACCACAAACCTGTCCATCTCTGTTGTTTTGCTGAGGCAATGATCAATTGTACAAAGTGCAGTACCACAGAGTCAATTACAAAGGGATAACTCAGCTCTGCTGTCTAATAGTAATTCCGGGATGGGGTGGTGTGGGGGAGTGGTGGGGAAGGTGGGAGCATGTGCGTGTAAATTTTAAACTGCACAAACTAAGATAGTCTGTCCCTTATTGCTGTGCCTGACTAAACGGTGTGAAGCTGGGACAAAGTTGTACCAAAATAAAGTTCTGCTCGAATCTACCACTGGACTCCGACTGTCATCAGAAAATACAAGATTGAGCAGGAAGTTAAACACAGGCCTCAATTTGCTTTTGGAAATGGGCAAGAGGCACAGGGAGAATTGACACTGATGAAAGGTTGTTGACAGGTTGAAAATGCATCAGCAGAGAGTCTTTCGTTTCTTGTCTGTTTGACACTCTGTAACAATCTTCAAAAGTAAGGAGTTAGTTTGTTTGAACCACGAGGTTATTCTTAACATGTGCACGAGAGGGTCAGAGATGCTGGAGGAGCAGCCATTTACAATCATACTCGGGTTCCAACTGGATAAGCCTTTGGACACTTCTTCCTTTTATGGCTCCAAATTCTAAACAAGACATTCTTGATATAATTTCTGTTTGCCATCTCCATGAATCTATGAATTCACCTTAAACTTTTACAATACGGAATAGCATCTTTCTGATTCCAACTTTCAGAGATGGCCCTCAGTGAGCTCCTCCACCATTCCCTCCATTTCACTGGTGTCCTGTCACTCCCATTCCCAAATCAAATGACTTGATCTCGGACACGCAGATCTTCAACAGCGATAAAGCACAGTTCGAAAGTTTATTTCATTTCTGTCTCTGAGTACAGCCTTTATTCAATGATAGTCAGGGCTTCAAGTCTTGAACATGAGACAGAACCTGCTTCTGGTGAGTGTCTTCATTCAGTGAGAAGGAGCAGTGTGGCCCAGTGGGTTTTGGGATTGTATTTGGGATTTTCTGCTCAGTCTGCAGCATTCCAGCCCGTGGTAGCAGTGCAGTGGGAAAGACTGCTCTTGTGGATTACAATAGCCCTATCAACACACTGTTCCAGGCCAGTTACAGAGCTCTGAGAATTCGGAGTTAGACCCTGAAAACTACATTGATTAAAGGAGGAGGAACAAGAAAACAGTTTCAAGCTGATGAGGTCATCGGTATCTCTGTGTCTAACTCGGCACCACGTTTTATTTTCTGCTTCATAAACCCACAAACTGCAGCTCAACCCAGTCCCCCTGCCCCACCATACACACTGGAGAATGGGACACCTTTCTTAGTAGTACAGGAGTACATTCCAGAGACTACAGGCAGGTCAGGTTAACACCAGGGCTGTGTACACTTGGAATAACCTGGAGCAGATCAACACAAATCCAATTGGGGAGGGTGGGTCTGTTTCAGGAGAGTCAGTGTGGGTTTAAGATGAAACAAATGTGACTGTGCCTGATGAAAGAAAATAATAGAAGGGACGTTTCCAAAGTATTTCACAAATTATTACCTGAGAGGCTGGATAAAAACAGAAGCAAATGTTCATGGTGTTTGAGTGGACAGTGTCATTGCTGGTAGATTCCAGTTTCTGCTTTTATTATTTCATTATCACGTAACCCCCCTCTGTAATCAGGATTACACTTGTTATTGTAATGGGTTTGTTCATTTACAGAAATGTATAAAACAGCAACAAAGCCGAACAATGCAGTCACCTCGATCTCCCCAAGGAGCTCCCACACAGTATAAGGCAGCGTCTCTGGGAATGCATCAGCTCAGAGTCTCAAACAAGGAGCTTGTCAGCTGCCTGAAGGGACAGATCACCTCACACAGAAAAATGCATCGACCAATTGATCACGTGGAGAAAGTGTTCTACACCATCCTTGCTTTTACTGGCATCCCAGGTATGGCGCTATGACAATTGAACATGTTTTAATTTGCTGCTGATCTGCTCTCTGGTTTTACCGTTTGAACAATAACGTCTCCAGCTCACTGACTGGTCACCCTTATCCAGGCACCGGGACAGTGACAGCAATTCACTGAGCAGCATTCTCGGTACAATCCTACACTGACAGAGACTCCCAACCTCACTGCTGCTGCAGCATTTTCTGTTCTCAGTGTTGTGTCATCTGTTCCAGTTTGATATGGCTTCAAGGTATGAGGAGAGATCAGGCAGGTTAGTTCTGTAGAAGGGTCACTCGACCCGAACTCTGTGCTCTCTCCCACAGATGCTCTAGACCTGCTGCGCTTCTTCTGATTTCATTCCGTAAATGAAGCCAGGTTGATCGAGAATTTTGAAGGTTAAGGGATGATCTGAGTGAAGTCCAACAAAATATTAAAAGGAAAACATGAACTATTTCTACTGGTTGCAGATTTAGAACAAAGGATCATCGTCTGTGAATGGGGCTGAGAGTGTTCAGGAGAGATGTCAGAAAGCTCTTCTGTGCACAGAGGGTGGGAAAGGTTTGGGACTCTCTTACACACACACGGTCATGGATGCTGCATCAGTTGGGAATTTTCAATCTCAGATTGTTCTTTTTTTTGGCAAATCAAAGGAATTGAAGGATTTGCGCCTTGTTCTGATTTGTAAAGCTTCATCTACCATCGCTTCCCGAAATTCTCTCCTCACACTTTTTGGTCAGGAGATTGACATTTTGACAGATTGCCCTCCTGGTCCCTCCACATTGAGATGTTGGTGGGTAGGTTTACAGTGTAAATATTACAGTAAACCTAAAACTCCCACGTTGTCATTAAGGGAGTCCTGCATGCTCTGCTGTACTGCCCTTGTTTAAGATACATGGTGTAGTTGTGTTTGAAATCTCACACAGGTTCTGGTGACCTGTTTTATAATCCTGCCATGGCTTCGATCAGGATTAAGTCCAATGACAGGATCATGGGATAACTGTTTCTCTGGAGAAGGGGAGAGTTTGATAATTGACAGTCCAATAGCTAGTGCTATAAATGACTAGGGATTGATGATTCTAATGGGGTTGTGGACCTTACCATGCAACCACAGAAAATCATGGACTTCCTTCTGCTTTCCTAGGAGTGGCTGTCAGATCAATATCTGTCTAACCTCTAGAATCTCGAGACTGACTGGGCTGGAGTACAATCTGGAGTGAATGTTAAATTCTGATACTCAAACTCACTCACACCCAACCACTCCCAATCACACAGTGCACGGGAATTTGTTGGTAAAACCTTGTTGTTGCTCTCTGGAATGGGTAGGGGGTATTTCTGATCAATAATTTGTTGTTTCTTTTCCCATTTGTCTCCCACAGTAAATTTGCTAGCAGTGACAGTCCTTTCCAGGCAAAACTGTGGTGTTTCCCCTTGCACTACTCGTTACCTGATGTTTATGGCAGCTGCCGATCTGATGGTCATTATTACTGTGGTTATACTGTGGAAATTACCTTTCTATTATTACCGGCAGTCTTTCCTGAACATCACTCCTGTGTGCAGTGTTATTGGGGCACTTTTTCGTGCAGCCACGGACTGCTCTGTCTGGTTCACCGTCACTTTCTCCTTTGACCGATTTGTGACCATTTGTTGTCAGAAGCTGAGAACACAATATTGCACTGAGAAAGCTGCGACTGTGGTTCTAGCAACAACCTGCACCCTGTTCTGTCTGAAAAACATCCCCTTCTATTTTGAATATGAGCCTGTGAGGATAATCAACAATGTGCCATTCTACTGCAAAATAAAGTTAAGCTACTTTACTGAGACTTGGTGGGTGGTATTAGATTGGCTCGATACAGTTTTAACCCCTTTACTGCCATTCGCTTTAATTCTGTTGCTCAATGCTCTGACAGTCAGACACATTTTAGTGACCAGTCGAGTCCGGAAGAGGCTGAAGGGTGAGAGCAAAGGAGAGAATCACAGAGACCCAGAGATGGAGAGCAGAAGGAAGGCTGTGATTTTGCTCTTCACCATCTCTGGAAGCTTCATCCTCCTGTGGTTAACTTATTTTGTGTATTTCTGATATTATATCATTCAAGGAACCAATC
Organism: Hemiscyllium ocellatum; assembly: GCF_020745735.1. Classification (NCBI taxonomy): domain Eukaryota; kingdom Metazoa; phylum Chordata; class Chondrichthyes; order Orectolobiformes; family Hemiscylliidae; genus Hemiscyllium; species Hemiscyllium ocellatum. Next base: position 15,343,366 of record NC_083444.1, read on the forward strand.
CTGTGGTTACTCGCCTTTTCTGCATCACTTCATTGCAGTTGGTTACATGCTGCGGGACCTAAGCTGTTGCACAAACACATTTATTTATGCAGCAACATTGTCTCAGTTCAGAGCGAAGATCAGTAATGCAGTAAAATACCTGGTTACACGGATTCCTTGCGTTGTGAATAAATAAAACTCCTCAGTGAAGCACACAGGGGGTGATGTTCCCATCTATCTGCTGCCCTTATCCTTCGAGGTGGAACTGCTTGTGGGTTTGGAAGGTGCTGTCTGAAGATCTTTGGTGAATTTCTGCAGTGCACCGTGTCGTTGGTTAACACTGCTACTACTGAGTGTCAGTGATGGAGGGAGGGGATGTCTGGGGATGTGGTACCAATCAAGCGGCTGCTTCATCCTGGGTGGTTTTTTTCTGGTGGCAGTTGGAGTGGGAGCAGTGACAGCGATGACCAGAGGCCCGACAGGAAGGTCAATTTAAACAGATATAAAGGTTTACCTCTTGTATAGGCAGAGCGGACACTGAGCACGAACAGACACGGGACTGCTGGTTAAGTAAGGCTTTATATTTGGGCAGTTGCTTTCCCCCAAACAGTACTCGGGAATGTCTCCAAACCGTCTTCCTCCTCTCACCAAAACAAAAGGGCTCTGTGCCCCAATTGGGAAGTTGCCTGGTTTCAGTATTTCCCTTTAGTTTCTCAGTAGTCTCGGGGATTTAGAACAGTGGGAATGGAGGTTCGAGCAGTTGAATGTCCCTCTTGTAGAATGTGGGAGGTAAGGGTCACCACTAGTGTCCCTGCGAACTGCATCTGTGGGAAGTGCCCCCAACTCCAGCTGCTCAAAAACAGCATTAAAGAACTGCTGCCCCCGAATGAATTGATTCCCACAGGTGAGGTGGGACTGACTACCTTTAATATCAAGGCCACATTTGTTTGAGGTTTGGAATGTTGCTACAAGTAACTCACCTCCTGACTCCCCAAAGCCTGTCCACCATCTACAGAGCGCAAGTCAAGAGTGTGACAGAATGCTCCCCACTTGTCTGGATGACTGCAACTCCAACAACAGTGAGTAAGTTTGATACCATCCAGGACAAAGCAGCTGCTTAGTTGGCACCACATCCACAAACACCCACTCCCTCCACCACTGTTTCTCAGCAGCAGCAGTGTGGACCTTCAACAACATGAACTGCAGAAATTCACCAAAGGTCCTCAGACAGCATCTTCCTAACTCACAAACTCTACCATCCAGAAGGACAAGAGCAGCAGGTAGATGAGAACGGAAATCCCTGCACGTTCACCTCAAAGCCACTCACCATCCTGACTTGGAAATATATCACCGTCCCTTCACTGGGTCAGAATCCTGGAGCTCCCTCCCTAACAGCATTGTGGGTCTACCTACACCACACGGACTGCTGTGGTTCAACAAGGCAGCTCACCCCCACACATTATGGAGGAGAAACTGGGAACAGGCAGCGTTCCCAGCCAGGTCTGGACCAGCGATGCTCATATCTGAGTGAATAAGACAAAGTGCATGCAGGTAAATGCAGAAACAGCAGTGAATCTGATCAGCACACCACCGTCTTCACTGGGGATGTTACGGATGGGCCAGAAATGCTATTTTAGTCAGAGACCCCCCACATCTCATGTACAAAGTAATAATGGTTAATATTGACAGTAGAATTTAGGATTAGGAACATCATCGAAAAATTGAAATTGAGCATCAGGTAAATAAGAGTGTCAAAGAATAGATAATGATAATAGATTGGCAGCTGATGTAAAACTTTGGTCATCATGCACATCAGATAATGGTAATAAGACAAGGACTAATTCTGTCCCAAAATTGCAAATGTAGATCGTACACTCCAAGGTGAGGTAATAAATGAGAAATTAAGATTTGTTTTATGGGTGATGAATAAGATGGGACAGCCACAGGGAGAGCTGTGGGAGCAGAGTCCCTGTGTATATTTAAGAATGAGAGAGTTGGATCCTTGTCGGAGCTAATTCCTGCAGAAGCTGGGATCTGTACTGAAAACAAAAAATGCTGGAAATCACAGCAGTCAGGCAGCTTCCATGGATAGAGGGCAGGCTAATGCTTTAAGTTTATCTCCATCAGAGATAGATCGTTGATCAGTCGGGGAATCAAGGGTTACAGGGAACAGGCAGGAAAGTGGCTGTGAGGAATGTCGGATCAGCCACGTTCCCATGAATGGTGGAACAGGCTGGTGGGGCCAAATAAATGGCAGGTCTGACGGGAGCACTGAGGATAAAAGGGAGCTTGGTGTACAAGTCCATAGATCCCTGAAGCTGTTAGCACAGGTAGACAGGATGGTTAAGAAGGCGTACGGGATGCTAGTCTTCATTAGAATATCGATTAGAATATCGAATATAGAACACAGAATCTGAAGAGACCCCAGAATGTTGCTATCTTATAAATGAGGCCTTCCTGAGGAATTGGAGACCATCACACATTCAGGCGGATGGGAAATGGGCAGCAGTTTATCATGTTGTATTCCCGGTGGGATTTGGAAAGGAAATGTTGTGGATATAAATTAGCAGCAGGAGGTTATTTGAGAGTAAGGAGAACTCATGTCAAAATCCAAGAACATTTTTATTGGCCTGAACTGTATAAAGATGTAGTCGAATTTTGGAGACATTTCATATGTGTCAGGAAATTGGAAACTTTCAGGCAGTGATAAAGCCAGCAACTTTAATATCAATTCCCGCATTTGGGGAACATTTTACACGGGTGTTAATTGATTGGTTCGTGTTGTACCAAAATTAATAAGATTCACATTTAGAAGTAAGTAAATCAAATTTATGAAATCAAAACCTATTGGGAGGGGCAGCGTGATTGTGCCCCTAACCGTGGAACTTGACCAGGCCATCCCTTCTTGAACATCAGGTACAGCAGTTTTTATAGTCTGGATGGCACGTACAACAAAAGACCGTGAAAGATGGTTTCTTGTGTTCTGTACATGCACACACGGAGATCACCATTGTGTTCTGTAAGTATTTCTTGTTTAGTTCGTTCCTGTTTTCAGTTCCCCCCTTGTGGTCCGAGACATGCAGGAGCATGATGAACAGACCACCACCATCCAGTAATAATCAGTGGGGTAGGATTATAATCATGAAACTGTTTCCCTTCCTGCTGGATATTATCAGCCTCCAGGCAGATGTGATCTGCTTGGTCAGTTATATTGTCTGAGGTATTCAGAATGTATGTGCTGCACTAGGCCCCAATAACAGCACAGGGCCCACCTTGTGCCACTCACAAATAGGAGAAAGTGAGGACTACAGATGCTGGAGATCAGAGCTGAAAATGTGTTGCTGGAAAAGCACAGCAGGTCAGGCAGCATCCAAGGAGCAGGAGAATCGACGTGTCAGGCATGAGCCCTTCTTCAGGAAAATGTTTTCAGCAACATTTTCAGCTCCACTCGCACGACAACACAACAGTACGGGTGGCAATGACCTCAGCCGACACCTCGGAGATGGCCATGCTTACCGCTGCAAAGCCATCGGCAGTCTCATTAGCCAGACATTCCAAGGTGGAGGCCATATTGATCAATTCCCTAGCAGCCTTAGCACTCCCATAGGCGGGGAAGGCGAACATACAGAACCGCTCGGTCTCAGTGATGGACCGTTTGGATTGAGGTGGATGCAGTTTGGAATGAACGCGGAGGGAACTGGAATGGTAAACAAAAGGGAGCACATAGGCAAGGGAGCAAGATCCAGACCAATATGGAGGGAGCCAAGAGTAGGCCTTGACAGCACGGTCAGAGTAATTCTCATTGTAAGGCCTCAGGTAATCAGTCGGAATTGAAGTCCAAATGGTTTAGTACATTTTCCCTGTCGTCATGTTGACAACCTCAAGGCTCAGAATATTCCAGAAAGAAACGATCGGTGGGCGGATGGGGGAAGGAGCCGGGAACGGGGACATTTGCTGGTTCCAACATTCCACCCTGATGTGGAATTGAAACAAATTACCCCCGTGGGCGTTCCTTCACCCGCGGTGTTTGTGAGGGTCAGAGCCAGAGGGGTGTATGTTAAAGGATGTAGTGAGGCCGGAACCAACCTTTATAGTTTTGCATGTTATAAACCGTGGTCTCCCAGGTGACCTCATCATTGGCAGCAGAAATGGTCTGGTCAGGGCCTCACATGAACGACCGGAGAGATTCTCTGTCAGACCGAACCCCCGCCCATCCCCCAAATGGATAAATGTGAGGATCTGTTCTGGTCCAATCACCATTCCTCCATTTTGGATTTATTAAACGGAATGGGACTCAGGGGAATCCCCCCAATATGGTGTGCAGGGATTCGAGTACACACCCAGCATTTCGAGATGTTATTTTGCTGTGTGTGCTGATAGAACATGGTTAGGTATGTATTAACATGGAACCCCGCGCCTACTCCGGGGAGCAGGAGCGAGTGTGGCACAATTCATTTGGTGCTGCCCCCCAGTGGCTACCAGGCACAGGGTGAAGGCAACAATAAACAGGAACATCCCGGAGTTTCCCGAACGGAGTTATACAATGGTCCAAAGGCAGTATCACCCGCACACAACAGCCCACGCTCTCGGACCGTTCACAACAACCGCACACACACGGACATCGTCAGCAGGTCTCGAGAGGTGTCAGTCTGAAAAGAAAGCAGAGGGTGAGGATGATCAACCAGTGTCTGGGTATTTCTTCAGTTGTGACCAGTGTTTCCAGACTCCCCCTTCCCTCACATGTCAATACAGGTGGGTGTGTCACCGCTAATGATAACCTCAGAGGGACCATTCTACTGAGGGGCGAAGCCTGGTTTAACGGGGAGAGTCTTAACCATAACCTTCCTACCCACCGATGGGACCTCCACACAATCCTCTAATTGCCTCTGTTCATCCCTCCCTTACCTTCCTGTTTGTCTCGAACTGTTTTCCACATCTCCTTCAGCTGGGTGCTCAGTTCGAGCACATAGCGATGTATTCTATCGCAGCGAGGGCCAGCATCGGAACCCTCCCATGATGATGGAATCGGGCAGTTACATTGCCCGACCTGTCATTGACTCGTAAGGGGTCAAACCATTCGACCGGCTTGTGGTGGACTGTAGTCACGTGTTTAGCAGGAAGGACTTCAGGCCAGGGTTTGTCAGAGTCCTGCATGGCCTAAGCAACGGAGGGTTTAAGAGTTCTGTTCATTCACTCCACCATGCCTGAACTTTGTGGATGGTCGGGTGTGTGAAATTTCAGTTTAATGTCCAACATCTTACACGTGGTTTTTAAAACACTTCCAGTGAAATGGGTCACCCTCCCCCCACCTGGGCATCCCCTCCTCAGCTACAACCCTTGCCACAGTGTTAGCTGATCAGTTCTGGGTAGGGTAGGCCCCGACCCACCTGGTAAATTGGTCAATAACCACAAGGTAATCCGTCTTCCCATGGGATTGGGGAAGAGGTCCCATAAAATCCATCTGTAACTGCCCCCAGAGTCCCTTTGGGCGTGGCTGGGGCCCCATTCTAATTTTAATGGGCCAGCCTGGGTTGTACTGGGCACACATCACACAGCGGTGACAGAATCGAGTGAAATCTCTGCCCATGCCCTTCCACCACCATTGCTTCCCGATGTTGGTTATCATAGCATCACGGCCCCACTTGGGAAATGCCAATGTGTAATTACATCCTGAGAAGGATCCTTTTATCCCCGCTTTCAGCTCACCCCAGCCTCTCTGACTCTCACTGTGTCTGTGTCTGACTCCATTGTGTTCAAAGTGATACAATGCCACCCCCTGTTGGCCTCCCTCTGCCACTGCACAAGAGCAGGTTTTTTTTTCTATCGGGACAATTTGCTCCTGTCCCTGTCCATTCCATTGTCTGTAAACTGCAGGCCCTGTTCCCTGTCCAAATTAATTCCAGCAATAACAACCCCCCTGGCCCTGACTTTACCCCCTCATATTTTATGCCCCCATCTTGCAGTGCCCACTATTTTACGTCTCTCAACAATCCCACCGCCATCAATTTTGCCCCCTGCCAATTGTGCCCAGAGCTGGGGGAGTCAAAAATGGGGGGTGGGGGGAATATATTTTCTCTCATTTTGTCCCGCTCCATTTTCTTTGTTCCTCCCCAATTTTTTGAAACTGCCCCAATTGAGCAACTTCCTCCCCCACAGACCCCACCCCTGGTTTTCTGCTCTGGCATTTTTGCCCATCCCCAGAGTTATTAACCCCACCCAACTCTTGCACATTCCCCCAAACATTTTTGCCCCCTACCACCTTGGCCTGGTCTAATTGCCCTTTCTCCATACTGCCCCCACTGCCATTCCTACCTGCATCCCCCCATTGGATATAAAAGCCCCCTCTGTGTCTCCATCATGTACAATAACCATCTCCCCTCCCCTCCCCCCTTCACTGGGCCCTAGCCCCTGGGCTGGAGGGGGTGAGGCACGGGGAGGATGCACACTGACTGACTGGCATATAAACTGTGTGCTTTTTCATGCACAGCAAGATCCCATGCTCCCCTCCACCGTCCTCAGTGAGAAAGGGGCTTTCTCTCCCTCACCCCCACTCACCATTGGAACAGCAATGGGAGAGACAGGGAACAGCAAGATCCCACTGTGATAACAGCATGTGCAACACCAAGTGCTACTGAGTTCAAATCTACCCTGGGACAGGAACAGCAGGACAGAGGGAGGGGGAGAGAAAGCGAGTGAAATGAGGGACAGAGAGAAAGGGAGTAGAGAAAGCGAGTGAGATGAGGGACAGAGACTGAGGAAGGGGCACAAAGCGAGCCAAGGTCTGAGAAAGATCCCAGGGAGAGACAGAAGGACAGAGATGGGGAGAGAGGGAGAGGCACAGTGTGAATCCAGGGAAAGAGAGAGAGAAACAACCAGGCAGAGAGAACAAAGGACAGAGAAAGATCTCAGGGAACGAAACTCCCAGGGAGAGAAACAGGGGACAGACAGGAGAGCGTGTAAAACCCAGGGAGAGAACAGGACAGAGAGAACAAAACACTTAGGGAGGGGTAGACAGGGCAGAGAGAGACAGAGACAGAGAGAGAGAGAGAAGCCAGAGAGAGGGAGAGAATGAGGGAAGAGCAGCCACAGGAGAGAGATACAACAGACAGCTAGTGAAAGAGAGGGGGTTTGATGGTATGAAGCAGATAGAATGATCATCAGGCAGGAACAACAAGATCCCGCAGGGCTGACACAGAGAGGGGTGTGGGGAGTGGTTAGCAGGGAGGTTGGAGATTGAACAATTCAACAGTTCCAGGAAAGATGGAGGATCCAGAGAGTTGTAGGAAGGGAATCTACAGGGGAATGTGAACAGGGAGGAGATGGGAAGGATGGGGATTGAAGGAAAGATGTGGGACAGACAGAGACAGAAAGAGTGAGCTGGGGACACAAAGGGAGAGGTGGGAGCTGGACAGCGAGAGGGAGGCAGTGACATCTGTGGGATCAGACTGTGCAGCAACTCCCCCTCCATCTTTCTGCCCCTTTGCCCCGAGCCCAGAACTTGCCCCTTGTGATAAATATCCTACAGAGACGGCCTGAACCCCACAATTCTAATGCCTGTGTGTGTGTGTGTAAATGAACAAGGAGACAGGCCAGTTTCTGATTGTTCTCTACCTCTCTCTGAATGTTTCTGGCTCTTGTCTGACGATTCCAGGCGGCAGAAATGATTTGATTCTCTCAGTCTCTGCACCGTCCTGAGGTTCAGCTCCCGGATCCAATCTCCTCCTCTGGGAACTGACAGAGACAAATAAAAATTGATTTGAAATAAAATCCAACAGTGGTAATAAAAGCACAGCAAGATCCCACTGCTCTTTGGCCTTCCACAATCTATCACTTTACTGTGATACTGGTTCAGTTTAATTATTGCATCATTAATGCATTGCATCACATCACAGCAACATCGAAACACAAAGAAATCACAATAGACCAGTTAACCAGAGGCTAGAAATACACATAGCAAGATCCCACTGCAGCAGTGTGATATAAGACAGATCGTGTGTGTCACTCGCGTTGGTTAAGGGTTCGATTCTGTCTCCAGGACAACAGAGGGACCAACACAACTGTTCAACAAATTCCCAACACTTGTCCCTCTGTTCCCCTCTCTCTGTAACCCCCTCACTCTCAATCCATCTCTGATACCTCTATCTGTTACTCCCCCCCTCCATGTTCCTTCTCTCTCTGTTCCTCCTAGCTTACTCTCCATCTCTGAGATCTCTCTGTTCCCTCTTGCTCTCTCTCTGTCACCTCTCTCTCCATCTCTGAGATCTCTCTTTGTGTATTTCTCTCTAATTTAATCCTGTACACTGTAATCTTTATTCCTCTCCACGTTAAATAACGATGGCTCATTTATCATCCTACCCTCTCTATGACCCAAATTCCTCTGACGTTGTGACAAGACTTGACAGAGGGTCAGATATTTTGGGTATTATTTCCCTCCTTGGGAGTCCTGCCTCACAGATCCTGCAGGTTAACCTGTTTGTGTCACAATCCCAAAACCCCGGTTACTTTAAACCCAGGCTTCAAACCCATTTTAAAAACGACAGGGCCACAATCTGACAGGACTCAATTAACCAGAGGGCCCTACAAACCAGGCCTCCACACTCCCCCCACCCCCGCAGTGGAGAATAAACCTCGGGGTTATAAACAGGCCACCTCTCACCTGGGCCCCACAGGCTGCAGCCTGGCAACCAGGCCTCAGGCCCGTGCTCCCCTCTGGAGGTTGCTCTTGTCCAAGGCTTTCCTGGTCCCAGGCATTTTGGATCTTCACTTTCCAGCTTTCCCAACAAAGGTTCCTTGGGATAAAAAGGAGAAAAGAAAATTTAGGGAGGTCGGGGCGGTGAGCGAGAGCACTTTGATGCAGAATTACACAGCAAGATCCCAGGTTTAAGACCGGTCCCTGCACCCCCCCACAACTCATCCCCAGTACATTGCAGACTGTCACAACAACATCAAAATACAAACAAATCAGAAGACAGCAATTAACCAAAACAAACACATGCACCAAACAGGGAGAGCTGCTTGTTCTCATCAGCGACAGAGAAAACAGCTCATTTGAAGAATAAATCTAAATAATTCTTGTCCACATTTATTCTCTCTGAATGGTTTGTGGACTCCACCCCTGCAATCACTGACACATTGTAACGTCTGTCAGTCTGCTCCCTGAGGTGCTCTCTGTGTCATTGAGATGTTAATTCCCAGCACAAGAGCCTTGTTTGATCTTGCTGCCCACCTTTATAACATTGGTACCAACCTCGTGCCTAAGAGCCAGCCTTTAGACACCCTGACACACACAGGTCTGGGAAGAGAGGGGGATATTTGCTGAGGATCTCTCGGAACTTTACAGCTGTACCTGTAGTTTCCAAACTCGAACTCACTGTCTCTATCCCTGTCTGCCTGTTTGTTTCTCTCTCTCTCTCTCTCTCTTCTCTGTCCCTGTCTGTCTGTCCCTGCTCTGCTCTACATGCAGCCATTTCCAACTTGACCTTCAATCTTTTATTTCCTTTCCTTTTCCCTAATATATCGGCAGAGTTTGGGAATTTCAAACATCAATCACATGCCAGCTGCTCAACACCCACATTTCCCCCTCTCTGCTACACCCCTCCCTCCCCAACACACACACACACACACACACACAGTACTGGGAAGATAGGGGGACTATATGCAAGTTTGGTCAAGGGGGAAGTGTCAGTAATGGTCTGAGTTCATGTAACATCACTGAAATGTCTGGGTGTGCTTGTGTGTATGTGTGTGTCTGTCCATCTGAGTGCACAGTTTCAGTGTCAATGTTGTCACTCCATAATGTGACTGTGTGTAAACCACGTCTTATGTCCCTGTCCCAGTAATGATCCACAAACCATACACCGTCCCTCACTCTCATTCACCCACTCTCACACGTGTACACACGCACAGCCTGGCACACTACATTCAGTCCTTGACACACACACTCTCTCTCTCTCTCACACACACACACATGTCCCATTAGATATCCACACTGATGTGCACACTTACACACACAGGCACTCACAATCCAAGACTCCCACTCTTACAGACAAATGCATACTCAAACAATTTCTCACACACTATGACAATCACACATACACGCTCACACACACACGCTCACACACACACTCACTGTCTCTCATATGCACACACTCACTGACACACAGACATACACAGACTCACTGTCTCTCACACTCACTGACACACTCACTCTCGCACACTCTTGCTCACTCATGCTCACACTCACACACTTACATACTCACTCTCACACACGTTGTCTCACATATACTCTCACACATACATTCTCACGCTCTCGCACACATACACTCGCATTCTCTCGAATACTTGCACACCCTTTCTCTCTCAATTGCACACACTCTCTCTCTCACCCTACATTCTTTCCCTCGCACATGCACATTCTCTTTCTCACTTGCAGACACTTTGTCTCTCACATGTGCACACCATCTCAAAGCGCACACACTCTTTCTCACTTGTGTACACTCTTGTTCTCTCTCATACACACTTTCTCTCACACACACACACACACTCTCACAAACACCCTTTCCCTCGCACACATGCAAACTCTGTGTTACACATAAATTCTCTCTGTCTTGCATGCACACTTTCTCTCACACACGCGCACTCTTGCCCTTGAACATGCGTGCACTTTTTCACACATGTGCACACTCTTTTTCTCACACACGTTCGCACTCTTTCTCTTGTGCACGTTCACAGCTTCACACACGTTCACACTCTGTCTCGCACATTATCTTTCTTACTCTCACACACTCTTTATCTTTCACATGTGCTCACACTCTCTTTCTCACTTGCGTACACCCTTTGTCTCTCTCACACACACTTTCATGCTCATGCTTTCTTTCTCTCCCAAGCGCGCACACCTTCAATGAGCTGTCTCTATTTTCTGCAAAGGGAATTCACATTTTGATGATGCATTAATGCAGCACAGAAAACAGCTTTTGAGACATTCCTCACTGTGACAGGAATTCAGCCCCAATCTGAAACTTGGAGAGATGTAACAGAACAGAAATGACCCAGCAGCTTTCTCTGTTCCTCTCCCAATGTAACATTTGACTGGTTAGTTTATCTTGTCTTCAGTCTATTATCCAACAAGCATCCCTTCACATCTCCCATTATTTCAGTTCTACTGCCATTTCACCAGACTCCCCACGTCGAAACCATCCCCATCTAAATCTCCAGGCCAAGATAGAGAGTGGCATTAGATACAGAGTAAAGCTCCCACTACACTGAAATGTTTCATATTTCCTGCCCACATTCAGCATGGGGTTAGATATTGATTAAGTCACCCACTTCCCTCATCCTGTCCTCATCAAACACACTCAGGGCAGCTCCATGACTGGGTTAGAACACTCAGGGCAGCTCCATGACTGGGTTAGATAGAAAGTATGTGTCACTCCACACTTTCTCCATTTGAATGTCCCAGAGTTGGGGTAGAACAGAGTTAGATACAGAGAAAAATCCCCTCTACACTGTGCATTCAAACACTCCCAGGCAGTGACAGCACTGAGATTAGACACAGAGCAAAGATTCCCAGGACAGGGACAGCACTGGTTAGATACAGAGTAAATCTCCCTCTACACTGTTCCCCCATCAGACACTCCCAGGACATGGACTGCACGGGGTTAGATACAGAGTAAAGCACCATCGACACTGTGCCCCCATCAAACACTCCCAGGTCAGGGGCAGCATGGTGTCAGATACAGAGTAAATCTCCCTCTCGACTGACCTATCAAACATTCCTCGCTCAGTGACAGCACAGGGTTAGCTACAGAGTAAATCTCACTCTACACTGTCCTATCAAACACTCCCAGGGCTCGGACAGCCAGTGTTAGATATAGGGTAAATCTCTCTCTCGACTGTCCCATCTAACATTCCTCGCTCAGTGACAGCCAGTGTTAGCTACAGAGTAAATCTCACTCTGCACTGTTCCCCCATCAAACACTCCCAGGACAGGGACAGAATGGGGTTAGATACAGAGTAAATCACCCTCTACACTGTTCCCCCATCAAACACTCCCAGGGCTGGAACAGCCCGTGTTAGCTACAGAGTAAATATGCCTCTGGACTGTCACATCAAACACTCCCAGGTAAGGGGCAGCATGGTGTCAGATACAGGGTAAATCTCCCTTTCGACTGTCCCATCAAATATTCCTCATTCAGTGACAGCACAGGGTTAGCTACAGAGTAAATCTCACTCTACACTGTCCCATCAAATACTCCCAGGACAGGGAACACATGGGGTTAGGTACAAAGGGGTTTGTGTGCGTGGGAGATCTTGATCCACCCAGATAGTCCCATCAATTACACAGGGAGATTGATGGACTGGGTGAATGGGCAAACTGTGTTAGATGGGGTTCAGTGCAATCATGTGGTTATCAGGTTGGAGTACATAGAGGGAGCAGAATGGAGGGTTACAAGAACGATCTTGGGCCTTGGGATTACATTCTGAGGAGAGATTGAGGCCGGTTTCCTGTCGCACTGAGAAGGTTAAGGGATGATCTGATCAATATCTTCAAGATATGAACAGTACCAGACAGGGTCGATCAAGATCAATGATTCCCACTGGTTGGAGATTCTAGAAGGAGAGGGAACAGAGTCTGGGAATGTGGGCCCAGAGCATTCAGGAGGGATGTTAGGAAGCACTTTGACACACAAAGGGTGGGAGAGTGTGGAACTCTCTTCCGCAAACAGCAGTGGATGATGGATCAGTTGTTCAGGTTAAATCTGACACACTGTTCCCATCAACACTCTCAGGACAGGGACTGTATGTGGTATAGGTAGACTCCAAGAATCCCTACAGTGTGGAAACAGGCTTTCCGGCCCAACAAGTACACATCGACCCTCCGACGAGTAACCCACCCAGATCCATTCCCCTACCCTATTATCCAGAATTATCCCTGACTTATGCACTTAATCAAAACATCCCTCAACACTGTGGGCAATTTAGCATGACCATTTCACCCTGACCTGCGCACCTTTGGAGTGTAGGAGGAAACCGGACCACCGGGTGGAAACCCACGTAGACACAGGGAGAATGTGCAAACTCCACACAGACAGTCGCCAGAGGTTGGAATTGAACCCGGGTCCCTGGCGCTGTGAGGCAGCAGTGCCAAACACTGAGCCACCCTGCCACCCCTCAGCAGTAAAGCTCCTTTTAGTGTATCCCCATCAAACACTTCCAGGGAAGGAATTACAAACAGAATAAATCTCCTTATACCCTGCCCCCATCATTCCCTCCCTGGTCAGGTAAAGCATTGAGTTTGATACAGAGTAAAGCTCCCTCGATGAGATCACAATCAAAACATTTAACGGCAGGTATAATCTGATGAGAGATGCTGATTGAAACTTGGGCCCACCTCTCCCCATCTTACACACACACAAAACAAAAATGGAAGAATTCCACGTATTCAACACCAATTTCTTTGTTCTGATTCTGTTCTAATCTCATGTGCCATGTCCTGCTCCAAAACACCGCGTCTAATTCCAGTCCGGAGTGTGATACAGGAGCCTCTCAGTGTCAGAGGGAGGTGAGTCTTGAGCCTGACTCAAGTGTGTGAATGTTCTGTGTTCATCTGACATCCAGGGATTCTTCAATGGAGCTTTCATATTTGGAAATCCCAATATATTTGGTCATTCCGTGTCCCTGTGTAAACTGTGTGGCGAGTGTGTGTGTGTGTGTGTGTGTGTTCCCACCAGGGCCTTGCATTATTGGATGAAATATGTCTTTAAACCAAGACTTATTAAACATTCAACAATATTTTTCAGTTCCTTGCACACAAGTCGCAGAAAGCCAATGTGATGATGTCACCCAATTGTAGAAGAGTTTTTGAGACATGTTCCCTTCTCTTGTGCTGACAGATTTCCTGATCCATAACTGAATCCTTCTCTGTTCCTGCCCCCAGACAAGCATCGTACCTTTTAGTCTGGATTGTCCCTCCTCAGTCTGAGATTCAAAGACCATCACTGCCCATCTCACTGTATTCCATCTGCAGGAGGCTGAGAGATGATCATGGACAAACTGTGAGGGGGCTGTTTTAATCCACAATACCAGGACGGAAGATTTCGAAGATGTCAATCATCTTAGGTATGTTGATGGCAGCCATTTCATGTGAGCTCAACGCTGACATTGACTTTATTATCAGGGAGAGGCTGGAAAGAGTGGGGACTTGGGGAGTGCATGTGTATCTGAGTGCAGTATAGATTCACCAGAATGATAGCTGAACAGAAAGGGGTCACTGGGAAGGGTGGGAAATGACCCAAACCCAGGGTTGTCTCCCTGGGATTTAGGAGGATCAGAAGGAATGAAAGTTTTTGAGACAATATTGGAAACTGCTGGGATGGAGAAAGAGAAAGGCAAATCAACAAATCAAAACAAAGCTGTGCGCAAGTGTGATTCCGATCTGTGCTTGGGAATTGAATAAAAGGGGATGTGCCTGGTGTAATATATCTCATTGAAGTGGGCCTCGAGCCTGAAAATACTGAGATTTTCATTCCTTGCTGTGACCTGCATTCTTGAAAATGTATTCTGACTTTTTGACAAAAGTGTATAATAAATAAAGGTAACCATTAGCAAATGCTCCTGGAATCAGTTGTAGGAAAAGGCTAGAATTGATTGGTGTAGATGGGCTAACTAAACCTTTACAGCAGTGTCATCCAGTATGACTGAAACAGTCCTGTTCATAAGTAAACCTCCGGCTGACAAAACTATTTCATTGTTGTAGTGAAGAGCATCGGGAAACAGACAATGCAGGCAAGGGTAGGCTATTCGGCCCATTGAGCCTGCTCAACCATTCAATATGGTGATGAACGATGCTTTATCTCAATATCATGGTCCCACTGTTGGCCCTTGACACCATGAATCCAGAAATCAATCTGTTCATGTCTTAAGTAGATTCAGTGAATTAGCTCCACAGCTTTATGTGGTGGAGAATTCCACAGGGTCAGCATTCTCTGAGTGAAGACCTCAGTTCCCACCTTTATTCCCACCTCAGTTTGACATGATCTGCCATCGATACTGATGAAATGGAAAGCATTTTCTGTGGGTTTTCTGGCATCACTAACTGGGTTCCTTCACCTTCCTGCCATTGAAATATTCTGGAATATGAGGAAGAATGGAACAGGAAATTCAGGATCACAGGAAGGACGATCAGAACTCGGCCCTTTGGATCATTGAGTCTGATCCACCGTTCAATAAAATCATGGTTGATCTGATCATCCTCAATTGTACTTTCCTGCATTTTCTCGATAACTCTCGATTCTCTTCCTGATTAAAAATCTGTCTCCCTCAGCCTTGGATATACTTACAGACCTAACATTGACAGCCCACTGTGGTAAAGAATCATACACACTCACTCCCCTCTGAGACAAGAAATTCTTCCTCATCTCTGTCTTTAATGTATAATGTGATTCTGAGATAATGCCATCAGTTCATGGACTCGCCCACGAGGGGAAATAACTTCTCCATCTCCAACCGGGCAAGACCTCGAAGAATCTTAGTTTTTCCATGATGTTGTCTCTGATTTGTCTAAAATCCAATGACCACAGGCCCAAACTCATCAATCTCTTCTCATTGGACAATCGCTCCATCCCGAGTATCAGCCAAGTGAAACTTTTCTGGACTGCCTTCAATGCCAGGATATCTTTCCTGAGATATGGGGTTCAAAACTGTTCGTAATATTCCAGGGACATCCTGACAAGTGCCTTGTACAGTTTTAACAAGACCTCCCTCTTACTACATTCCTTTCCCATAGAAATAAAGGCCACCTGCCACTGTCCTTCCCTATTACCAATTGAACTTGGCTGCTTCTGTTTCTGTAAAACATGCCAGCTGTCTCCTGAATCCTTCTGTGCTGCAACTTTCTGCAGGCTCTCGCTGTTTCAATAACATTCAGCCCCTTTATTCCATCTATCAAAAAGGGGAATGGCCATGTCCTTGATCAAAGGTGGTTATGAATTTGAAGACACGTACTGTACCTTTAAGAGAGAATGAATGCTGTTCTGAACTGAGAGCTGACTAGTACCTGTGATGATGAGGTAGCAGTCTCAGAGTGTACAGGAAAATTGAAAATATGTAATGTTTGGCTATGAAATGTATACCTGCGTTGGTTGCTGTTATGACAACAATTCAAATTTAAACAACCAGATCAAATTATGCCCCAAGATTCTAAAACGCAGTCAATTGACCTTATTGTTTTGCCAAGCCAAACCAATGAAATGATCCGATGTTGGGAATATGAAAAAGGCAGGTATGTTGAAAATTGCAACTGGCATCAACACAGATCCAAAAATTAGGAAATATTCTCTAGTAAAGGTGCCTTTTCATATGAAAATATATTCACAGTAAAAAGGAAGAAGACAGACACCGAAGCTAAAACCTTTTGTCAGGTTTTGAAATGAAGTTAATGTAATTTTACTAACTGTTTTATTGGAAGAGTATAGTATTATAGAGTGAGTGAAAGATAATACGCAGTTAAGAGGAATGGGGTCTTACAGGTGTGAATAAGTATTGTTTAATGTTAACTTTAAGAGTTGAAAGAATAAATTGATGTTATTTTCTTTAATTGGTAGAATTTGGGGAGTTCTCTGTCATTCATATTTAAACAAATTATGAGGCGAGGTGAGGTTTTCTGGGTGTTTGGTTTAATTAACAGAGGATTCACTGCTGTGTTATAGCAAGCTTCACTCAGCTTTGTCTCAAACATAGACCATGGCAGGAGTAGGCCACTCAGCCCTTCGAACATGATCTGCCATTCAATATGATCTTGCCTGATCCTCTCTCTCAATGCCATATTCCCGCTTTCACTCTATACATCTTGATGCCATTAAATCACAACATTTATCCATCTGTTCCTCAAATGTTCTCAGTGGCCTGGCCCCTACCCTTTTCGGTGGAAGAGAACACCGCAGGTTGACCATCCTCTGAATGAAGAAATGTACTCCTGTCATGTAAAGTTCTCCTCCTCACTATTCACCACCCCACCAATTCTTGTCTCATCTGTCAACATACTGATCAACCCTAGTACAATAATGTTTAAATCATTTGGTAAAACAGGAACAGTCCGGATCACAACACTGATCCCGGTAAGAGCCATGACTTCAAATTGCTCTAAAAAAATCATTGAATAAATAATCTAACAGAATGTAGAATCTAATGAAGTGCTGTATTAATGTTGAATGTTGGCTTGAGGTTTGAACAAATTACTTCAATCAACTTTGTGAAGGGATGCATTATTCCATTCTTCATCTCTTCTCTGAATTTCCTCTGGGTAACTGCATAAATAAAGGTGTTTGTGCAGCAACTCAGGAACTGGAGCATGAAGCCAATCTCTCTTACAAATGTTGGCAGAGGGACTGGGTATCCCAAGTAATCAAATTGTTTCAATATAGAACAAACAATGAACACCACCTATAATGTGATGAAATTACCAGATTTAATAAATAACAGAATCATGGATTTCCTTTGACTCCCCATCTCTGGGTCACGAGCACTGTCCCCAGTCGTCTGAGCCCAGAGTCTCCTGCGAGCTCTGTTGGCTAATATAATGTTTCTGACTGTCACTTTATTTAACAATACAATCAAAATAAATGGAATGAATGGTGTTATTATGTAATGCATTAATTCAATAATGTCCCAGACAATTGAAAAACTTACATTTTGATGTACTCTACAAAACCATGGACTATTAGAAAGTCAATATCAATTACTATACATAAAATACCATAAATGTTTTTCAAACAACTCAGCACAGTCACTATTCCTAAAACGACACCCGCTGTTTTCTTGGTGCAATGTTTACTTCTCAGCTTTTGGCACCAGATTGCCACAAACCGATCAAAGGTGAATGTGACCGTGAATCAGACAGAGCAGTCTATGGAAGTATAAAATGGAACAGCATGGATGTTGCAACTACATACGAAAATCACAAACAGGAACTCCCCCCAATAATGTCACTTCACAAACTTGAAAGAAAGAAAATTGTATAAGGATCCAACAGCAGTACAGCTCAACTGCAGACTTTTGAAGATCAACTCTGGACAACTCTGGACATGTCCAAATTCAGACCACGGGTTGATTGAAATCCTGGACAGATCTCACCATTAATCAGGTAAGGGCGAAGTTAGGTCATAGCCTTACACCTGCTCACTTGAAAGATCTTAATAAAGTTTAATTTATTGTTTCAGTACATGATTTTCTGTGAGATTCCTTACTAAGTAGCCAAATGAAAGATGAATTGTGCTGAGATTAGACACAAAACATGGATTAATGAAACATGACGAAAAGAAAATAAATGCTTTTCAGTAAAAGGAGTAACTTTGTAAATTGGAGCCGCATTTCCTATCAAGAGAGAAATGTTGGAACAGAAACGAGCCAGAGACTTCGATGTTTTGATCCATTCCAGTCGGTCATGAGTACATCTTATGAATTGCTCATTACTTTTTCTTTAAACCCATTCCCAGAGGAAACCATTTGAATGGCAATTTTGAAAGAATCAAAGAGAAAAACAGCATGAAATATACTGAGACAGCAGAAAAGAAGAGAAGAGAAGAGAAGAGAAGAGAAAAGGGGAGGGAGGGGAGGGGATTGCCCACAAAATCTTCACCTTGAGCATAAAACTAAGAGGCATGATTTCTCTTTCATAAATAATAACTATTTTGATTATTCTGATCAAGGACTGGTCGGTTCTGTCCTTGAGAGATTGAGAAAACTTCCATTATTTAGAGGAGGGAGAATTCATCAGATCAGAAAATCAGTTCCGATGGAGCCTAATTAGAACCACAAACATAAGCAATGAAATCAACAACTATTGCAAGGGGAATTTGTACATGAGCAGGACATGTCCTGACCAGTTAACCCTATCCTTTCTCGTCAACCTCAAATATTGGTCCAAACTGGCACAATAATAAAATAGTCTATGTCCAACAATTCAACAGTGCGAAATAAGAAACAATATTGCACAGAAATTATAATGGGGGAGTTTAATTGTCAGTATATAAACAGATCCACTGTTGGTATTATTCAATGGGGATGCTCAATGAGGCGACAGTCACTAATTTCCCCACTGGCAACATCCTAGGGTCATTGACTAGAAACTTAACTGAACTATCCACATAAGTCCTCTGGTTTATTTTAGCATCTCGTGGAATGCGAGTGTCTCTGGGTGTGGAAGCATTTATTTCCCATCCCTTGTTATTGTCCAGAAGATGGGGGTGAGCCGCCTTCTTAATCACTGCAGTCCATGTGCTGTAGGTAGATGAACATTACCAACAGCAAGTCAGAAGCTGGGAAAACTGCACTAAGTAACTCAACTCCTGACTCCACAAAGCCTGTCTAGCATCAGCAAAGCAAAAGTCAGGAGTGTAAGGGAATCTCCCCACTTGCCTGGATGGGTGCAGCTCCAACAACACTCAGGGAAGCTTGACACATCCAGAGAAAAGAAACTCACTTGATTGGCAACACATTCGCACCCACCCAACCCCTCCACCATCGGTTGTGTGTGCCATCTAGAGGATGCACAGTTTAACGTTCAACACGTTTATAATTTAAAAACAAGGGTTGGGCATTAAAACAGGGATTATTTTTTTCTGTCATAGATGTGAGTCTTTGGAAGTAGATGCAGAATTAAAAGTGAACAACAGAGAGAAAAGATGAAGGTACCTATACAGAAACTAGTATCGAAATGTCCATAAGTGTGTGAAACGGAACAGTGGCACATGCTGGAATACATAACCCTAAGAGCAAGAGGCAGAAGTTAGATATTTTTAAAACTTTCTTCTGTCTGTATTCTTGTAAGAAAGTGTAAATACTGATCGAAATAATAGGGATTAAAGGCACTAAACTGACTTTTAAAAAATATTCAATTAATACTCATAAAGAAAAAACTCTGGATAAATTAAACAGTAGAACCGTTGGTAAATCATTTGGTTCTTTTGGTCTACATCCAGGATTTCGATGGAAAGGGAAACAGAGAGGGTGGATGCAATGCTTTTGACCTTCCTGTGTAATCTACCTCAGTGCTTTTCAACTGGTGTATCACAGCACACTGGTGTGTAGTGACAAGGTGAACAGTGTGCTGTGGAACGTTTGGGAGGCAGCGCTGCTTTACCTGGGCATTGAGTCAGTCTTCGTGTTTCCCATCTCCTCCAGAGCCTCAGTGTGTATTATTGAAGGTTGCACCTACTGACAGCAAGCATCCCTTACAACAGAGCAGGCACAATCTCCAGAGACACCCGTGTGCACCCTTCCAATACTGCACTTGGCATTTGAAACACAGTGAATGTGTCTCATTGAAGTGGGCCTTGAATCTGAAAAGGCTGGGAATTATTGACATGGAGTCTATGAGATTTGCTATTTTGATAATTGTTTCCTACTATTTAACAAGAGGATGACAAACAAAGGTAGCCTCAGGCCAATATTGCTGGAAAAAGGAAAAGGCTGGAATCAATTGGTGGGGATGGCTTCACCCAACGTTTCCAGAAGTGGAATTCAACAAGATTGAAAGTGTACTATTTATAACAGGAAACTACTGTCTGAGAAATCTGTTTCATTGTTGTGAGGGGTTACATAAGTGGATTACGAAACATTCAAAAAGTTCCATTGAAGATACCACATTTGGAGTATGGTGCGCAGTTTTGGGCCCCATATCTCAGGCAGGATGTACTGGCCTGGAGCGTGTCCAGAGGATGTTCACAAGAATTTGAGGAATGAAAAGCTTAACAAATCAAGAATGTTTGAGTTTTCTGGGTCGATACTTGATGGAGTTTAGAATGATGGGGGAATGGGGGGGATGTAATTGAAACTTACCAAATAGTGAATGGCCTGGACGTGGTGGACGTTGGGAGGATGTTTCCATTGGTTCAAGAGACTAGGACCCAAGGGCACAGCCTTAGAGTAAATGGAACAGCTTTTAGAACAGAGATAAGGAGACACTTCTTCAGCCAGAAAGTCATGAATCTATGGAATTCACTTTTACAGAAGGCTGTGGAGGCCAGGTCATTGAGTATATTTAAGATGGAGAGAGATAGGTCCCTGATTCTCAAGGTGATGAAGGGTCACAGGGAGAAAGTGGGAGAATGGGGTTGAGAAACTTATCATCCATGATTGAATGGTAGAGCAGACTCAATAGGCTGAATGCCCTAATTTCTGATCCTATGTCTTATAAAATAGACGTGAGAGTCGGCTATTTGGCCCATCAAGCCTGGTCAACATTCAATCCAATGATGATTGATCCTTTGTCATGTTCCTGCTGTCTTCCCTACCCTTGGCACCTTTAGGACCTAGAAATCGATCTGTTCCTGTCATAAGTATGTTCAGTGAATTAGCCCCACAGGTTTACATGGTGGAGAATTCCACAGGGTTAGCAGTGTCTAAGTGAAGACATTTATTCCCACCTCAGTTCGATATGATCTGCCATCGATATTGATTACACACTTACCGATTTTCTGCCACTACCAACCGGTGTAGTTTGTCATGCTCCTTCACAATCCTGCTCTTGACATATACCGTAGGGTTAGGAAGAATGGAATAGGATATTCAGGAACACAGGAACTAAAATCCAAAAACAGCCTTTTATATCATTGAGATTGCTCCAAGATTCACAGAGATCATGGCTGATCTGATCATCCTCAACTCCACTCTCCTGCCTTTTCCCCATTCACCTCGACTCTCTTCCTGGTTAGAAATCTGTCCATCTCAGCTTTGATTCTACTTAGAAACCCAGGGTCGATGGCTTTCTATGATAAACAATTCCACAGATACACACCGCTCTGAGAGGAGAGACTCCTCCACATCTCCATCTTAAACATGGGACTCCTTATCATGAGGTGATGCCCTCTGGTCAGAGACATTCCTCCAAGGAGAAATAATCTCTCCACATCTACCCTGTTAATACCTGTAAGAGTCTATAAGTCACCACTGATTGGCCTGAAATCCAACTCTTGGGCAAGAGTTTCCCAAACATCTCAACCTCTCCTCATAAGACAGTCACCCCCTTTCCTAATGTCAGCCGAGTGAGCCTTCTCTGGGCTTCCCCCACTGCCAGGATATATTTCCTTCAATATGGGACCCAAAACTCTTCACAGTATTCCAGAGGGTCCTCACCAGTGCTTTGCACAGTTTTAACAAGACTTCCATATTGTGCTACATGGTTCCTTTAGAAATAAATGCCAGCAGCCCATTTGCCTTCCCTATTTCCCGTTGAATTTAGTTGCTTTGTTCTTTGGTGATACACGTACGCTGACTCACGAATCCTGCTGTGAAGCTTTCTTCAGTCTTTCTCCATTGAAATATTATTCAGCCATCTTATTCTTTCCATCCAACTGCGTAGCCTCAGGGTTTCCCCAAACATAATTTACTTAAACTCTTCCAAAACGTCAACATGCCAGGAGAAGGCCACCTGGTTTTTGGAGACTGTTTTACCTTCAATATCATCAGGGGTGATTCTCAATGTGCTGTAACCACTTTCTCCCCATTCATCGTGACACCATTAAATTACAACATTTACGCATCTGTTTCTCGAATTTACTCAGTGACCCAGCCTCTATCATCTTCTATGGGAGAGAATTCCACAGGTTGACCACCCTCTGAGTGAAGAAATGTTTCGTCATCTGAATCCGAATTGGTTTACTCCATATCCCGAGACAGTGACCTCTTGTTCTGAACACCCCGTCCGGGGGAAATATCTCGCCTGCATCCCGTCTGTCTGGCCGTGCTTGAATTTTATCAGTTTCAATCAGCTCCCCTCTTATCCTTCTAAACCCAAGTGAATACCGGTCCAATTGGAACAATCTCTCCTCATCCTGCCATTCCCAGGATCAGCCGAGTGAACTTTGGCTGCGCCCCTCTCTAGCAAATATATCATATTTCAGCTAGAGAGTGCAAACCTACATACAATACTCATGGTGGAGTCTGACAAAAGTCCTGGATAACTGCAGCGAGGCATTCCTACGTGTTACACTCACGGCCACTTGGCATGTCTCTAACATCATGTGGACTATTTATCATAGAATGGGGAAAGGGGTTAACGTAGGATGGGATAGAGGGCAGGAGGGAAGGGTGATGAAAAGAGTAAATATACAGGGGAAGATCGGTTACTGTTTCCACAGATCTGGGGAAACAGGAAGTCCGAGGGCAACAACGTTTACATACACTGCCCCCCCAAGACAGAATCACATCTGGTGTCAGGCAATTCCCAGGCTCCAAAGTCACTCAGCTCACCTTCTGTTGTCCCAGTGTGGCTCTCCATAAGCAGAAGTCATCACCATGTTTAATGTTGCTCTGTGACTGGGATCACAGAATCTAGGCAACTCATTCATTTGGGAGGGTGTCCACCCACACCTGCCTTCACCACCTCCCCCCCCCCACCAACTTGTCAAAATATTCATCGTTCCCAGTCTTCCTGCTGCCTTGATATCTGGTCCTTTCCCATTTTTAAAATCTTAAAACACACCCATCATAAGTGAACAGAGACCAGGGCAATTTAAAAACAAGTATCAAATGGCTCATTTTGGTCAGAGGATCACAAAGAGGCAAAGAGCAGACAAATCTAAAGGAGTTACAGCAGAAGGAGGGTTTGAGCAATTTGTGTATTATTGTAGCATCCCTACAGTGTGAAAACAGGCCATTCAGCCCATCCAGTCAAAAGAACCCTCCAAAGAGCATCCAATCCCAACCATATCCAACCCTAATGCTGCATTTCCCGTGGCTAACCCATCTATCCTGCAATTTGGACAATTTAGCATGGCAAATTCGCACATTTGCACATGTTTGGACTGCGGGAGGAAACTGGAGCACCCAGAGTAATCTCATCCTGACATGGGGAGAATGTTCAAATTCCACACAGACAGTTACCTGAGGGTGGAATTAAACCCGGGTAGTTAGTGCTGTAAGGCAGCAGTGCTAACTACTGACCACGGTAGCAGCATCAATCACTGCCATGAAAATAAAAGAGTATTTGCAGTAAATGTATACCACTCTGACACTAAGGATGTTAGGACTGCTGTGCAAGGAGAGATTGGTTCAAATGGGCCTGTATTCATGAAAGGTTAGAAGGATGGCAGGCAGAGAGTCGTTCATGAAGAGAGAGAGAGAGAGAGAGACAGAGAGAGAGACAGAGAGAGAGACAGAGAGAGAGGAACTGATTCATGAATATGACTAAACCATGAGGAACCTCGATTAGTTGGATAAAATTGAGAGATTGCCATTGTTTTCAAGCTGTATGAAAAACGTTAATTGGGGGACTTCACGTGGATATTCAAAATTATGAATGTTCTGGAATAATGAATAATTATCATGGATAAACAATATCCCCATTGATGACAAACACATCAACATGATTTAAAACCATTGATGTAAGAAGCAATGGAGACATGAGAAAAAGCCAAGCCTGCAGCTAATCAGTAACATCTGGGTACACTGCCTCTGATGATGGTGAGGACAGATTCCGTGGAGATTGTTCAGGAAGGAGTAGACAGCTGAAAAGGCAAAGTGTGCAGGACAGAAACGCAGTGAACATTCTGAGTCAAGAGAGCATTCCGATTACCATTGAGCATTGGCAGGTAAACATCATCGAATTACTTTGATCAAGTTTGTGAAAGGATACATTATTCCATTTGTCAACTCTTCTCTGAATTTCCTCTGCATAACTGCATAAATAAAGGTGTTTGTGCAGCAACTCAGGAGCTGGAGCATGAAGCCAATCTCACTTACAAATGTTGGCAGAGGAACTGTGTATCCCAAGTAATCAAATCGTTTCAGTATGGAATAAGCAAAGAACACCACCCATAACATGATGAAATTGCCAGATATAATAAATAACATAATCATGGATTTGCTCCGACTCCCCATCTCTGGGTCACTAACACTGTCCCCAGTCGTCTGAACCCAGAGTCTCCTGCGAGCTCTGTTGGCTAATATAATATTTCTGACTGTCAATGTGTTTAACAGTAGAATAAAAATAAATGGAATGAATGGTGTTATTATGTAATGAATCAATTCAACAATGGCCCAGACAATTGAACGAAGTATATCGTAAGAGACACTACAGAACCATGGGCTATTGGAAAGCCAGTATCTGTTCGAATACAAGAAATACCAGAATATGTTCTTCAAACAACTGAGCACAGTCACTGTTCCTAAAACCACACCTGCTGTTTTCTCAGTGCAACGCTTACTTCTCAGCTTCTGGGAACAGATGGCTACAAACCGATCAAAGGTGAACGACACCGTGAACCAGACAGAGCAGTCTGTGGCAGCATAAAGCAGAATAGTGTGGATGTTGCACAGGGGGACAGACTTCAGGAAAAGAAACTCCCCTCGGTGTGTAATAGGAACTTGTCGTAATATCAAATCGAAGATCACGACCAATAGATCTGCCGCTGCCATAGCCATCAGGTAATGTGTAACACATTTGGAAAGACCACACTTCCCCCGAACCAGGATCAGAATTGTCACCACATTCACTTGACAGAAGAGGGGAAAATAAGAGAGTTTATTGATCAGTTACAATGCAGAAAATTATGTAATTAATTCCTAAATAGATTATTCAATTTTATTGCAACAAACTACAATGTGAAAGTAAATATATTGTTTGACATTTCAATTAGAGGGGATTCTCAATATTTTAGTTGTGGGAGGACAGATACACAGCATAATTTGGTAACTGATAACTATGTGGCTCAAATCACAAAGCAATGAGACAGGTGAAACATAATTACAAAACAAAATTGCAATTTGAATAAATACAGAAGGGATACATTTATAAATTGGAGTGGAAAAGTTTCTCACAAGTATGGAAATATTAGAGTGGAAACATCTCAATCTTTTCATCTTCACAAGTGGGCCATACATATATTGGATCTAGTTTGCAGTTTTGATTGTACAATCATTATTATACTTATCATAGAGAAAATAATCCTTCAAAAGTTTTGAAAACTGCACTTCTTGAGAAAGAAAAACAAGAAAGAAAGCAATAAAGTAATAATCCTTCTTAAAGTGAAGTCAATGATGAAATGTAAGGAGGATCACTAAAAAAGTACTGGCACGAAGATTAAGATCACTCGTGCTTAAATTCCAGTTTTTGAAACAACTTCCCGAGAGTGTAACTTACCTGGGACACCAAAAGCAGCTAAGACCGGGTAGTAAATCTTCTGCATATCATTAATCGCCCACAGAATCTTCAACTTGATCAAAAAACCAAGAGACATGATGTCCCTTTTGTAAACAATGGATGTATCAATGAATGTTGTTCGGGTTTGGTCTGATCTCTCTTTGAAAGATTGAAAAATGATCCCTTATTTATACGGGATGAATGCATCAGAGCAGAAAATCAGTTCCCATGTTAGTTGAGAATGAATTAATTGAGAATACAGCCACCAAACGAAGTAATGAATCAAGAACTATTCCAAAGGGAATTTGTACATGAGCTGTCTATGGCCTGACCAAATTACCCCTATCTGTTCATCCAACCTCCAAGTCTTGTATAAATCTACATCTTAACAGAAAGGTCCATTTCCCAGAAATGTAACAAAAGTACATTTATCAGAAATAAATAATGGGGCACAGGATGATTGGATGTTATAAGATGCAAAGAAAGTTAGGAAAATGCACACTTATTACTCAACAATGGGATTTGAAAGAAAGAACATGGATCATGTCTTTGCAGATTCCTCTCCCCACCTTCCAAACTGTGTGATGGAATTTTCAGAAATGTTGCCAATGATGTTTACCATTTTCAGGGTGTGATAGACAGTTTTTGAATCAGGAAGGAAATCAAGGTTCATATGGAAAAGGCAAGAAAATAGATATGACCATTTTCTTATCAGCCACAGTCTCACTGAATTGTGTAACCTATGCCCAATCTACAAGGCATATGTCAGGAGTGTGATGGAATAGTCCGAGTTGCCTGCAGTTGTGAAGCTGCAGGGAGATTCAAGAAGCTTGACACCATCCAGAACAAAGCAGCCCAGTTAACTGACACTGCATCCACAAGCATCCACTCTCTCCACCACCGATGCTTAGTTGCAGCAGTGTGTACCATCTACAAGATGCATAGTTTAATGTTTAAAATAGTTATCTATTAAAAACAAGATGGTGCCCATTTGAAACAGAGATGAGGTGACATGCTTTCTATCAGAAGGTTGTGACCCTTTAGAATTCCCTTCCTCGAAAGACAGTGTTTAGAGAATGTTTAAGTATTTTCTAAGACAAAAGTGGACTGCTGATGATGACAACATTGAAAAATGATCAGGACTTGGAGAATATAGAGTTGAGTTTAAAATCAGATCAGCCATGACCTTATTGAATGATGCAGCAGGATTGTGGCCTCCTCTTGCTCTTGTTCGTAGATTTTAAAGGATAATCTCTGGCTTTTCTGATGAATAAGTCCTCAATCACCAAAATTGAGGTGTAGTGAACAGCAAAGAAGGTTACCTCCGAGTACAATGGGATCTTGTTCAGATGGGCAAATGAGCTGAGCAATGGTAAATGGAGTTCAATTTAGATAAATGTGAGGTGCTGTACTAAGTATATGAATTGGGAGGTAATGTTGTGGCACTACAGGATATTCATTAGGCCACTTGGAATACTGCGTTCAATTTTGCCCTCTCTGCTAGAAGAAGGATGTTGTGAAATTTAAAAGTAGTCAGAATAGTTTCGCAAGGATGTTGCTAGGTTTTGGAGCATTTGAGCTATAGGAAGAGGCGAGATTGGCTATTTTCCCTGGGCCGTTGGAGGCTGAGGGGTGACATTGTAGAAATTTATAAAACAATGGGGTGGCATCAACAGGGTAAGTAGACATGGTCTTATTCTTAGGGTGGGACAGTTCAAAACTCGAGGGCAGAGGTTTATGGTTAGAGGGGAATAACAAAATGAACCTGAGGGGCAACTTTACCATAGAGGGTGGTGCGTGTATGGAATGAGTTGCCAGAGGAAGTGGTGGAGGCTGACAAAATTACAGAATTTAAAAGATATCTGGATGGGGAAATGAATAGGAAGAGTTTAGAGGAATATTGGCCATGTACTAGCAAATTGGACTAGGTTTATCTCAATGTCTGGTCAGCATGGATGAGTTGGACTGAAAGATGTGTTTCCATTCTGTGCATCGCTATTACTCTTCTGGAAGTCAATTTATTTCGTCACATTTCATATGTTTTAACATTTAGTTGCCTCCTACACTGGAACCTATCAAAAATTTTCTGAAAATTTGCATGCACTGCAAGCAGAAATTACACCTTTGCTACTTTGTTTGGATAATCCACACACAAGGAAAACTGGCAGGTTGTTAAAAAATAATTTTCCATTCATCTATTTGTATTAACCATGCCCAGTTATTTTCTCAGTGTCCAGTTTCCAACATCTTTTATAATAGATCACTAATTTTCAACTATTGATGTTGCATCTTAAACTCACCATTTCCGACTTTCTCCTTCCATCCCTTATTAAACAGTAGGGTCTACACTGGCATCCTTTCAAATTGCAGACCCTGTCCCCAAGTTTACATATTGGCCACCAACACCATCCAGTATCACCATGCTCCCTTTGTTTGTTGCTCTGAACATGTGTCCTGGCGATTTGTCAACATAGAACAAGATTAATTTCACCAGGACTGCTTTGTTTCCACAACACATCTTTCTCAGTTCATCATTCACATTTGTCCCTTGGATTCCAAACATTTATGGGCAATTTTGTATTCCATGGAAACTAACACAGATTCACTATTTAACTCCTTGTAGCATTTCAACAGGAACCCAACGATGTAATTTGCCTGTGAGCAGTTTTTTAAAATAAAACATTAGTATCAATATATTTTTCCATAATATGTTTACAGAATTCATCACATTACCCTTAAAACACATTGAGTTTTAATTCACAGGATTTCAATTGCAATGGGACAGCCCTTCAGTACTGACCCTCTGATCGAGCTACAATACTGAGTACTGACCATCTAA